>NW_022602271.1:0-3796 GCF_009176505.1 Sitodiplosis mosellana | reverse complement strand
ATTCAAGTGGCCACTAAATGAACAATTTTGTTTTGTCAACGAAATGTCAATTTAATGTCAACTTAGATCAATCCGAACAATTATTATTGTGCCCCAGTTTTTTGTATAAATATCGATTGATTCAATTCGCTTTGATGCATATTCGTTCTGCTGATTGATTCTGCTGCTTGTGCACTCTGCTCACTCTAGTCACACTGCTCTCACTTGGCCGGTCGTTTACTTCAAATATGAATCGTAAGTGTATTTATTCTTGTTTTACTCGTCAAATAACAACATTCTTTTCACTCGCGGTTTTTTTCTCTGTGCAAATAAAGTTTTTTTTTCGGTGAATATTTTTAAATAAATTTGTTATGCTTTCCTTTGTGAATTTTTTTTTTCATAGAATAGAATACAAAAAATTGAATAGAATTCTATTGTGTTTTCGCGAAGTGTGACTTTTGTTCGATAGATTTACACGTTTTCCTTTTCTTTATTCAATATTGAATATTCATAAGTGTTTAATGTTGTCGAAAGCAGCGTTTTTTTCCACTGACTTCATTTCATCTATCGATTCATTTCAGTGTTTGTATTTTGATTCGACATTTGGTCACATGAAGAAAAAAACAAGAACATTAACTAGCTGCGATAGAAAAAAAAGTAGTGCGTTGACTCCATTAACGTTGACTCCATTGACTAGGGGAAAGAACTGAATAAATGAAAATATAAATATTGTAAACAATAGCATATTCTACACTGTCAAAACTTTTCAACATTTTTGTGTTGTTGGCATTACATACTATATTACCGGATCTCCGTCAATATTGAACTGTCAACGCAGACGTGCTGTGTGTGTATGTATTCTAACGGAGATCCGGGATTATACAATGAAATTCACGGATTACCGTGAATTCCGTATATTACCAGAAATACCAACACAAAAATGTTGAAAATCCTGACAGTGTACCTAATTTGAATCAATACGCGTCAATGCGTGTCAATGCGCTGAATAACTAGCTACGAATGCATGCAAATACGGTCAATAAAACCAATACTTTTCCTAACAAACAAGTTTGCGGAAAAGTAAAATGTGCGTATTTGCAACTGTCATTTGTTCTCGCCACGAACGATACAAAGCAAGAATAATAACAGTACGAAACGCAGTGCAAATGCCTGTGAATACTTGTCAATAGAGCAAATATACCAATAGTTCTTTCCTCCTAGTCCATTCACTGAGTGATAAATAGAAATGAATCATTTCATTCTCATGGGCATTCATCCGTTTCAGTCATTTTTTTGATTTGTACCATTCACACAAACTTCAAACCAGACGAAATCAATCTCAATTGGACGCCCGTCGAGTCACAAATAACGCAATCGCAACAAGCGCGTTCGCAAGTCAAAAGTCAAAGCTAAATGCTTGGGAATACCGACCAAATTGATTTCAATTCGCCCCACTGAAATATCTAGAACAAATAACAATTTTAATAGGAATGTATGCTTTTTTTGCGTGTGTGTTCATGTCTCGAGTCGAGTCAAAAATTGAGCATCTAAAAATATCAGATGTGTCGCGTAGTTTTGATAACGCTTGTTCAGGAACTCCTTCATTAAAGTACAATTTGATTCGACGTCAGATTGATCTTCTGCTCTCTCTCTCTCTCTCTCTCTCTCTCTCTCTCTTTATCATCGCGCGCGTTGCAAGGGTACGACTTTAAAAAAAGAACTTCAATACAAATATCGTGCGTATTATCTGCGACAATTACGCAAAATAAATGTTTATTCGCGCTTTGTGTCATCAAATCAAGATTATTCTCGGTGTGTGTATGAGCCGTAAGACGCCATACACTAAACTGTAAGGACTACACACTTATTTTGATCAGATAACATGAAGAGCACATTCAAATCGAGCACCGCTGGCGTCAATCAATTCGAAGGTCTTGCGAGAGAAAAAAATATGCATGAATGTATAATAGGATTTGCGCACGTTTATTGTAACGAGTGTGAAAAACAGTTCAAAATGATGAGATGGAGAGGGTGAGAGGTATTTTCATGTCAACAAGCATATTTTTACCCTTTGATTTATCGAATAGGCTTCCTTGACACAGACAGACGAAAAGAATAAAAAAGAGCTTTTTGGAATTTAAACCCAGTACTTATGTTCTTTTTCTATGTTTTTGTTGCAGCTTGCGTGAAGTGCGAGTTATTCACCGCGGTGTTCATATCGCTTGTGTGCCTTACGATACAGTCGCCGCTGATTGTGGGAACGACCCAGCCGGAGTATCTTATCACCCGGGACGATATTCATGCAGTCTTATCAAAGTTGGTGCCAATTCAAAGATTTCGCTTTTTTTTCTTTTATGATTAAGCACATCATGTAGCATTGCCAGCCACTTCAAGATAACGTAAACAATGATGATTTTGCCCTCTCATTAGGATTATCAAGCCCGATGATAGCATTGCTCTTTTATCGGACTTCGATGGAACGTTGGGTAGAATCTGTCCCAATTCGGTATTGACAGCGATTGAACCAGCAGCAAAGGACGCCCTCGAACAATTAGTCAAACGCTCAAATACTTTCACCGGAATAATATCTGGACGTCCGATGGCTGATGTACGAAAGAGAGTTGGTATCGATAATTGCACATACAGCGGAAAACATGGCATGGAAATTGTATTTACCAATAAAACCGAATTTCATTATCCAATCACACCGGAACTGTATGCAAATTGCACGAAACTCAAGAGCATCCTTATGGCAAAGGTAAATTTGTACGATTTTATTCAGAGGAAAACACTTGAATCTGTTCACAGAATATGAAACTGAAACGTTCATTAGAAGAGTGCAGAGAAAAAAACGTTGAAACAGTTCAAAAAGAAATGGTTCAGCAAAACAAGTTCGAAGAAAAACCACTGTCTCAGAACTGTTTCACAAATCAAAGAAACTTTCAATGAGTTGCTTCATAAACTAACAGTAATTATTTTTCTCGTCCCGATATCCATTTCAGTATGTAACGAACCGAGCTCCTGCATGGGTTGAGGATAAAAACATTTCGCTCGTTTTCCATTATCGTTTGGTTCCGGAGCATTTACAAGAAGCAATGATTGCCGATGTGAGTAAGCTGGTGCGAAAATTTGGATATAATCCGGTGCCAGCCCATGCCGCAATTGAAATCAAACCTCCAGTGGTGTGGTCAAAAGGTCATGCGACGCTCTTAATTCTTAACGAAATCTACGGTAGTGGCTGGGAGAAGAATATTCGTGTCATATTTTTGGGAGACGACACCAGTGACGAAGATGTCATGAAAGTAAGTTTGATCCGGTTTTTTTTTATTATGGGTCAATATACATATTAACAAATGACTAAACGTTTTATTCTGCTATTTCAGATGCTAAAAGGAAAGGCAACCACCTTCCGTATCACCGATAATCCGGGTCTCGAAACACATGCCACCTATAGAATGCAATCGGTTGACACGGCTGTCTTTGTGTTGGATTGGCTTGTTAACAACACAAATTAAGATTAAGATACACTTGGTTTAAGCCTTTAAGTCGTTCTAGATTTTGAGAGGTTTCCGAAAATACCAAACTGTATTTAACCCTCTAATGCATTAATTTTTCCAAGGGCTGGGAGTACTGGTACTTGGTTGATTTTTGGCCATAGATAATTAAAAAAAATATTCATAATCTTGGATTCCTCATGGTTTAGTCAGAAAATGCGATTGACATAAATCATAGAACAATAAAATTGTTTAAAAGTGTCAAAAATGTGTCGAATTTAGAGTTCGAATAATTTATTTTGTCAAATTTTTGTTTTTGCACA
>NW_022602270.1:0-4007 GCF_009176505.1 Sitodiplosis mosellana | reverse complement strand
AGATCGTCATCTTTGTCCACTTTGTGCAAATATTCCGCCAAATCTTTGGGTGTCGCAAAATCTTCAACGTAAATAAAAGACTTGTATGGAAGTTGTCGTTCATAGTCTTCTTTGCGTGCGCCCAATACCACCGGAATAATGCCTCCTCGACCCAATGAATTACGATACACCTTTTCCGTCACATAATCGGCGCAATGCGAATTTTCAAATCCCAAATAAAATTTATAGTCTTTCGCAAATTGACGCAGACACTTATCCGTATCCGTACAATTGAATGTTCCACATTTACCATACACGTCGACCTGATTCAATTGAAAAATATTTTGAAAGAGAAATTTTATGAAATTAATTCGAAACTTATGTTTGTTTTAATTATTTCAATCAATTTGAAACTTGTACTAGCTTAGTTTGTGCTTGTTGCTAGTCGATAAAATATTAGAATGCATACAAAGTTATGAAAATCTATAATTCTATCCATAGCAATGAAAAATATTGAAATTCGATGAAATTCTTACTTGAATATACTTTTGAAGTTCACGAACGTAGACATCACGGTCGTTGTGAGCCTCACAGTTCGACACCATCCATACAACTTTTTTCGTTCTATTTTGGGCAAAATTTCGAGTCTGTGGCATGTGCGTAATTTTCGGGTCATAGTAAGCCCATTTTGAGTATGGTATAGGAATGGTACTGTCATGTCTGTGGAATTTCATACGAAAGAGGTGAGTGAAAAAGTGTTTTATATCTGTTTGAGGCATTAGTCATTGAAATATTAACACAGAGCTCGATAAAATTTAATTTTAAACTTTGGAATCAAATGTGATTTGCATTGAAACATTATCGTATTTTGCTTACCTATAAGTTATTGTCCAATTGTAAATGAGAGATTCTGAAATGCAAAATTGAGTTTAAATGTGTAATTTTTTTGGCCTTCAAGCATAAATTCATGTAGTAAACATAGCCAATTTTACTATTTCAAACTTACTTGGGTATCTACCCGGATAGTGAATAGGGCTTTCAAGACGATAGAAAGCGTAAATTTGGTTTGGTGTACGTTTTACATTGATAGCATCATGTTGTGAGGAAAACATAAGAAAATCAGCCGTTTCTGCATCAGATTTATTTAATGAGAATCTGCATGTATCCACTGGGCACTTTCGATCGCTAAACCACGTTGCCATATTTGGTCCCGCAATACCCCACCATCCTTCGTATCCACCATACCTGTAGGAGAAAGAAAATCACAAAAGAAAGAAATGAAAATTAATGAAAAATAGAGACAAAGCGATGGTATCGTTCCACCATACATCAAAAGTGTCTTATTTTTCTTCAGGTCACGAGTTTTATAGTAATTCGGTGGAACGAACATCAGTTGATTTTCGAAACGATCATACGTGTCTGGATCTTCTTCTGGTAGAAGTTTAGCATCACGTCGGCCGAGTTTCGCGTTGAATTTCGCCTCTTTGGGATAGACTATGCCATTTTGCATATAATATGGCTTTGGCCCAAATTTAATGGGAGGAGCTAATTTTGTTCGCGGTAAAAAGACATTGCTTACGGTCGTTGATGTTTTTTCTGGATTCCTGAAATGTAACATTTTTCAGAACACTTCTGCAAATCCACTCCATTCAAATAATTGGAAATTCCAAAATGGAATCTAATCCATCGAAATGAAGAGAGTTTTGATGAAAGTGATACTTACAAAAAATTGAACAGACTAACTAATGATACCAAAACGAGTAAAAATATGAACTTTTTCTGCTTGTAATATGGTGATGCCTGGGCTTTCGTTGTGCTCAGCTGATACCAACCTAATTTGGCGTGGTTTGATTGCAGTACGGTCATTACTGCAACTCTTGGTGTGACCGGCTTCTAAATTGCAACTGGTTGATTCACTGAACTTTTCTTTTATTATTTAATTCTTTTCTTTCTAAATTGTCTAATCACTTATAAATGTGAAAATAACATTTTTGACACAATAAAATGTTTGAACTTAAAACCAAGTACACCTTTCTATTGTGGAAACACAGTTGGCGTCAGAAACAGACTGAGTCATACAATGGATTATGAAATAATGATATATTTATTAAAATTTAAGAAGTTTTGGGTTCGAGTGGAACGTGGCAGTGAGAAAATTAGTACAAAATGGTTAATATGCAGGTAAATGAATATCTTACAACAAACAATCGAACGATGTAAACATACGTAACCCAAAATCGATGTGTAAATAAAAAAAGACGTCAATACAGATGTTTTAATATGGACCATATTCGGGAATCGTAACAGTTTTGAGATTCTGCACTAAATCACATTTAATAAGATAGTTTAATGTTTTTTTCACTTTAAATTGAACTAGTGTTTGCTTATAGAAACCGTTATTTTATAAAGCAAATATACAAAAAGATTGTGAAATTCCAGTTGTGCCGTTTTGCACATATAAAGGCGAAAATTGTTTTTGCTCTGGGCACAAGTGTAAATCGACAACGACAGCTATAGCTCTCTGTATACTGAGCTGAAGAAATATGTTAGGAGTAAATCTGTTGATTATAAGTAAATGTCTAATCTTTATGTATCAGATAAGTAGCAATTGATCAATTGCTCGAATAGCCTTTAAATTAGCTTCTAGTATTTCGCCAAAACCCTCTTCTCAGCGTATCTGGATCGAACCACCATTTGTTGATGTCTTCATACCAACGTGGATGCGACATGGTGTAGTCGTCGTGTAGCATAGCACAAACGCGGCACCAAAAAAAAGTGAACAACGATGGGTACAAGGTATGTATCTCACCCGTTCCCACCCACTGGAAATACGAATTGTATAGATCGTCATCTTTGTCCACTTTGTGCAAATATTCCGCCAAATCTTTGGGTGTCGCAAAATCTTCAACGTAAATAAAAGACTTGTATGGAAGTTGTCGTTCATAGTCTTCTTTGCGTGCGCCCAATACCACCGGAATAATGCCTCCTCGACCCAATGAATTACGATACACCTTTTCCGTCACATAATCGGCGCAATGCGAATTTTCAAATCCCAAATAAAATTTATAGTCTTTCGCAAATTGACGCAGACACTTATCCGTATCCGTACAATTGAATGTTCCACATTTACCATACACGTCGACCTGATTCAATTGAAAAATATTTTGAAAGAGAAATTTTATGAAATTAATTCGAAACTTATGTTTGTTTTAATTATTTCAATCAATTTGAAACTTGTACTAGCTTAGTTTGTGCTTGTTGCTAGTCGATAAAATATTAGAATGCATACAAAGTTATGAAAATCTATAATTCTATCCATAGCAATGAAAAATATTGAAATTCGATGAAATTCTTACTTGAATATACTTTTGAAGTTCACGAACGTAGACATCACGGTCGTTGTGAGCCTCACAGTTCGACACCATCCATACAACTTTTTTCGTTCTATTTTGGGCAAAATTTCGAGTCTGTGGCATGTGCGTAATTTTCGGGTCATAGTAAGCCCATTTTGAGTATGGTATAGGAATGGTACTGTCATGTCTGTGGAATTTCATACGAAAGAGGTGAGTGAAAAAGTGTTTTATATCTGTTTGAGGCATTAGTCATTGAAATATTAACACAGAGCTCGATAAAATTTAATTTTAAACTTTGGAATCAAATGTGATTTGCATTGAAACATTATCGTATTTTGCTTACCTATAAGTTATTGTCCAATTGTAAATGAGAGATTCTGAAATGCAAAATTGAGTTTAAATGTGTAATTTTTTTGGCCTTCAAGCATAAATTCATGTAGTAAACATAGCCAATTTTACTATTTCAAACTTACTTGGGTATCTACCCGGATAGTGAATAGGGCTTTCAAGACGATAGAAAGCGTAAATTTGGTTTGGTGTACGTTTTACATTGATAGCATCATGTTGTGAGGAAAACATAAGAAAATCAGCCGTTTCTGCATCAGATTTATTTAATGAGAATCTGCATGTATCCACTGGGCACTTTCGATCGCTAAACCACGTTGCCATATTTGG
>NW_022602269.1:0-1374 GCF_009176505.1 Sitodiplosis mosellana | reverse complement strand
ACACACACACACACACACACACACACACACACACACACACACACACACATCACATAAGATTCCACTATTACCGGTGAGGATAGTGATTACTATCGAGAATTGTTGGATGACTTGCCTGTAACCCATCCTATCCCTTCTCTCTCTTTGTGCCGCCGCAATAGTGTTTGTGTTGTTGAAAAACATACAGAAGCCAACAAAATATAAAATATGAAATGTAAGCGAGAAGAGAAACGCACCAGAGTTTGTTATTGTGTGATATGAAAGTTTGATGCTAGTGGCGAGGCAAAGAAATGTAAGTGTGTGTGTGTGCAGGCAAGGATCTGTGTGTACAGAAAGCATGTAATAAAAGACAAAACGACGACGACAACAACGAAAAAAAACGACGAATGCTTCTATTGCATCTAAATGATAAATTATCCGTCTTGCATGAGCCCTCGTCTCGGCTCTTCACCCTTTCTCTCTCTTTCTCGAGACTCACTTGACGCTCACATACAGTGTTTTTTTGTGTGTGCGCCGATGCTATAGATCCTATGGTGGCTTGAGGATTTTCGGCTGTACACAAAATCCATTGCATATCGTACTGCATACTGAATACAAAGAGCCGAACGAGGAAAATGCACTGCTCGACACGCATCTATCGAATTGAAGAAGAAGGAAGAAGAAAACGCAAGTTGTGCATGCATCTCGTGCACAAGTCTAGTGAAAACATCTGAAATATAATCAAACATTATTTTATATTGCACATTGAAATGGATGAGGCAGTCAGTAGTGCATGATGGTATGGCATGGACTTGTTTTTTTTCTAGTCATTTCGTCTCTCTCTTGGATCGTTTCTTTGCCATTGGATCTTGTTCATCTTTCTCGTTTACTCGGCATATGGGTTGTTGTAGCTGTTACGATGCAGTTAAGCTTTTGGAAGCTCGTTCGCTCGCTCGCGTCATTCAGACAATATCCCAAAAACTAAACGAAAATCGTGAGGATATATAAAACGAACGACACGTATATATAAAGTAAGAGTGAATGAGTGAATTTGAAGAAGAGCGATTAAGTGCGAGAGAAAAAGGGTGGTGGTGAGTGAGTGAAAGAGATGTCGATCGTGCATTAGTGAAAATGCCGTTGAGGGCAAAATGGGCGCCAGAAATTGGTATTGGTTTTGGACGCGTTTTGCTTTTCTCTCTTTTTCTCTCTCTCTCTCTTTATCTCGTTGCAAAACACATTTAGACAAGAATGACGATGCGGTTTTTCGTTGTTTGGTGTTCCGCCATCAAAATAAATGACTGCCATTTTATTCAGCCATTGACGATCCGCACACACCAAATGACTATGGCAATTCCGTACACGCGCCCCAAACACACACACATTGCGGCGGTAGCG
>NW_022602268.1:0-1713 GCF_009176505.1 Sitodiplosis mosellana | reverse complement strand
TTATGTTTGTTTAGTAGTGTCAATTGATGCTTCTCTTCGTTTACACTTCAGTGTGTTGTTGGTCTCGCGCGATCACATTGCGGCCAACTAAACAAAAACGCATTTCCCTAATAGCATTTTCCCGAAAATGGAAAGGCACACACGCCAAAAATGTGTGCACACACAAAGATATATTCACATTTGCCCCGTTGTCCCATCGTCAACATGCACTTGCATACACACACACACACACACACACACAAACACACACATCACATAAGATTCCACTATTACCGGTGAGGATAGTGATTACTATCGAGAATTGTTGCATGACTTGCCTGTAACCCATCCTATCCCTTCTCTCTCTCTCTCTTTGTGCCGCCGCAATAGTGTTTGTGTTGTTGAAAAACATACAGAAGCCAACAAAATATGAAATGTAAGCGAGAAGAGAAACGCACCAGAGTTTGTTATTGTGTGATATGAAAGTTCGATGCTAGTGGCGAGGCAAAGAAATGTAAGTGTGTGTGTGTGCAGGCAAGGATCTGTGTGTACAGAAAGCATGTAATAAAAGACAAAACGACGACGACAACTACGAAAAAAAACGACGAATGCTTCTATTGCATCTAAATGATAAATTATCCGTCTTGCATGAGCCCTGGTCTCGGCTCTTCACCCTTTCTCTCTCTTTCTCGATCTAGACTCACTTGACGCTCACATACAGTGTTTTTTTTTGTGTGTGCGCCGATGCTATAGATCCTATGGTGGCTTGAGGATTTTCGGCTGTACACAAAATCCATTGCATATCGTACTGCATACTGAATACAAAGAGCCGAACGAGGAGAATGCACTGCTCGACACGCATCTATCGAATTGAAGAAGAAGGAAGAAGAAAACGCAAGTTGTGCATGCATCTCGTGCACAAGTCTAGTGAAAACATCTGAAATATAATCAAACATTATTTTATATTGCACATTGAAATGGATGAGGCAGTCAGTAGTGCATGATGGTATGGCATGGACTTGTTTTTTTTTTCTAGTCATTTCGACTCTCTCTTGGATCGTTTCTTTGCCATTGGATCTTGTTCATCTTTCTCGTTTACTCGGCATATGGGTTGTTGTTGCTGTTACGATGCAGTTAAGCTTTTGGAAGCGAACGAACCGACGTCAACGACACACATTACGACTTTTATGCCTGAGAAATGCTGCTGTTGTTGCTAAACGCAAAAGCGAATGGATATATGAAAATCGAGGAAAATGCATCGGATAAGAATGTGCGCGAGCGCTCGTTCGCTCGCTCGCGTCATTCAGACAATATCCCAAAAACTAAACGAAAATCGTGAGGATATATAAAACGAACGACACGTATATATAAAGTAAGAGTGAATGAGTGAATTTGAAGAAGAGCGATTAAGTGCGAGAGAAAAAGGGTGGTGGTGAGTGAGTGAAAGAGATGTCGATCGTGCATTAGTGAAAATGCCGTTGAGGGCAAAATGGGCGCCAGAAATTGGTATTGGTTTTGGACGCGTTTTGCTTTTCTTTCTTTCTCTCTCACTCTCTTTCTCTCGTTGCACAACACATTTAGACAAGAATGACGATGCGGTTTTTTGTTGTTTGGTGTTCCGCCATCAAAATAAATGACTGCCATTTTATTCAGCCATTGACGATCCGCACACACCAAATGGCTATGACAATTCCGTACACGCGCCCCAAACACACACACATTGCGGCGGTAGCG
>NW_022602267.1:0-2014 GCF_009176505.1 Sitodiplosis mosellana | reverse complement strand
TTTTCTGCTTTGGTTCTTACCTTTAACCGAAGTCTTATTTGCCACTTTATCAACCGATTAACTCAATTTATATTCGATAAACACTTGCCACACTTAAGCCAATAAACAAATTGAGCTAAAAGTACTCCTGCCGCCACAGAAAAAGCTTTGGAAATGTTGCACGGAAACGGGAACTATGTTATAGTTGCTATCGTCTAAAAAGTGTTAAAATGGTTATGATGCGATAACCACAAAATTAATCTCAAAACACACACAATCTAATAGACCGTAGCACAACGGTGATGATGGTTGTTTTGCCTGGTGCATAGAGTGAAAGAGAGAGAGAGTGTGTGAGTTCAGATTGAACCAGCAATTATTCTGGTACACGTCGGATGGTAATGCACGGAAAACAGTGTGTTGTTGTTTAATCTAATATATTATGGTTTTGAGCCGAAGCTCATGGGCTGTTGTTGTCGCGCGCTCGCCCATTCACTTTTATTATAACTGCCTGGTGCTTCACATATTTCGGCCTTGTTCTGCACATCTTGTCCACCATTATTACGATTGTTATTGCCGTATCATGAGGTGCTAAGCACGCATAAGCAATTCATTGCATGCACCACATTTTCGACAAAGCGTCTCTCTCTCTCTCTGCCTCTCGTCACCACTGCCGTCGCCGCCGTTGCTTCCCTGGCTGCTGTTGTAGTGAGAACGGAAGCAGGCAAAGAATCCGTCGATGGAATGTAATGTACTTAACAAAGTATAACTCTATCAAACATTGAAGGGCCAATACACGAGCATAATGTGTGTATGTATGAATCGGTAAAATTACCACAAAAGCCAATTCAGTGTTTAGTAATTCGGGCAGAACAGCAACATCAGGCCTCATCGTACATTGTTTTTTTTTTTCAGACTCTCGTTCGGTCATAGAGCGTTCATCGTAGTTGTTGTTATTAGTTAGTTGGCCACCGCCAATGAATGAATTATCATTTTACACCAAACAACCTCAACAAGGACACACACATATGTTTACAATTTACTATGGTCGGTGGATTGGCGTTCATGTTCGATGGTTGTTTTCCTGCATCGTCCATCCATTTATGCGTGTTTCCCGTTTCGAAACCAAATTTGATTATACGGATAATGCGTTCGGGCAAAATGTTCGTGCGAAAGATTGTTGAAACGCACCCATGAATATATACATATATGCAGTATGTAGTGGGCCTCTCAAAACACGACAATGTGACAAATGACTTAGTACCCAATGATTATAAATTGCTTCGGCAGTTTATTGAGAAAATCGCCTTTACGGAAAAGTTTGCAACAAAATTGCGGAAAACGATTACCAAAGCTCGATTTTCATCGCCTCAAGTGTGTGGCAATGACATAATGACAATATAAATTATGTCATCTTATTAGCCAAAGCATATTCTTAACTCTCACTCACACTTACACTCTGTGTCTTTCCCGATAAAGTGTTGATGATGTTGCTACTGCATAAAACGACGCCCAATTAACAGGAGATAATTAATGCCAGAAGCTGCTACAATGAATGTTTATATTGTAATTAATGTCTAATCCGTATTTTGTATGCCGTTGAAACCCCTTTTTTCTCTACAATAATCACGTTGTTTATTTGCGTGTTTTGCACCGAAATAAGCAGCTCATCTATTTTATAGAGTCTGATATACTCGACTTCAATTTAAATTTGCTGTTTGAAAAAGGGAAAAAAAAACAAAAGCTTCAACACCAACATGTTCAGACAGTTTGTATGTTTTGACGTTAAGCACCCAAAATTGTCTTACCCAACCAAAATCCTCCTAATTTGGCAATGATTTCTATCGTTGAACCGAAAAATAGCGCAGCAATTTGGAGACAATGTTCAAATGGTTTTGCATACAAATTAAAATGGGATTTTCATGAGGTTTTGGGGCGAAAAAACGAGAGAGCGGAAGAAAGAAGGATAGAGAGAATGGGAGGAGAGACAAAACTCGATTTCTATTTCCTTTTGTTTGTGTCCTTCTCCGCCTCCACC
>NW_022602266.1:0-4241 GCF_009176505.1 Sitodiplosis mosellana | reverse complement strand
ATCGAAATTGCCTGACAAGTGACAAGGCCAATACCAGCTAAAAAAAACGTTATCAAACCCCACAGATTGTACAAATAATTTGGATTCCTTCCAGGTAACATTCCAAGTAGTCGAAATACTCGCATTTGATTGCTTATCATCGAAGTCGAATCCATCTAGAAAACACATGGAATTTGTTTTTACTTTTTAAAATTTCGACATTGTATTCGGTATTCTTCCAATCTATAACATAAGATACCAATTCGAACGGAAATAATTTTCGGTGAATTTTCAAATGTCATTCACTGACATACATTACGATCATTTCATTTTCTACAAACATGCCGACGGTCAGTTATATTTGTGGCGATTATACGAACGCCATTCGTCGAACAGTCAACAATCAAATGAATAAAAAGAATTACATTCATAATCCCAAACTTTTACCTACTTTGATCCACAATTTTTGTATGATCTGTATAATCTGGTTTATTTTTGTTCAATTTCTTGAAATAAAAACAATCTCAAAGTGTGACGAAAATGTATTTTTGTGATCATCTTAAAAAACAAATCTAAACGTGTAGTTTTTATGATGATCTTAACAAAATTTGCGAAAAACGTTTTCGAGACCGATTCCTATACTTTCCCTACACATAGTGTGTACGGAAAAGCAATAAAAAACTCTACGAAATCACGATGACATATCAGGAATATAAATAACATTGAGTGTAAACGCAGTGCTTCGGTTTTGAGTGATTCATTTGTCATTCAACAGTTTGTTATCTCGTCGGAAATGTGGCAAATGTTTTAGCTGTGTGTTAGTTACTTTTCCATTCTTTTGAATTTTGAATATAGAAAACTACGCAGAAGTAAAATCTCCGTCCACTTTATCGTCAACATTCGGACACAACTGGTGCCGCATAGTTTATAATCTAAGCGAAGAAGTTGTAGTTCTTCGAAAAAGTTCCAAAACATTGTGTAATCATTAGGTTTTAACGAAATTGAATTTTTTCTTGATGAATGTGTGACAATCCATCGCTTAATTTCTGTGCAATAGAAATTTCAACAACCAAAAATAACATCAAGTAATAACGAATTAAATTCATTAAGCAACAAACAATTCAGAAGTAAAGCAACAACATGATCATTAAAGGCACCAATACGGAATTAATTTCGTACCACCCGCTGTCAATAGTAGACCGTAGGAGATAAGAGTCAAATATTCGGGCTGAGCAACAATATTTGTATCAATTAAGCAACATCTCGCGTGATCAATTGAAAAAACTGGCGTCTTCAAATATTTCATTACTGCGAGCGAATAAAAAGAATGTGAGTGAAATCTTTTTTTTTCAAATTCAATTTAACTTCCGAAAAATAAAAAATGAAAAAAATAAAAACTAATAAAAGGGCTATAAATGAAATAAAAAGGCCCATTTCATATCTTATCACATTTGAAAGAGAGTCAAAATCGTCAGTGGCACAAATATTCGGAAATAATATTCGACACGTGCGGTCAATACGATTCCGTGGCCAATCAAAATGAGATAACAATCAACTACTTTTTTTTAGCGTTAGTTCATACAATTTCAATTTATTACATTACCTCAGTTTCGATTTTATCAAAATATTTACTTTTCACAATTCAGCCGAATGATTGAGATTGAAAATGGTTCACTTACAGTACTGTTTGGTCTTGCGTTCAGGCTTCAGGTTTTATAGCCGAACGAAAATCAATAATTGTTGAAAAAAAAAGCGTTCACCAGTAAATTTGACTTAAATAATAAATTTCATAGGAAATAATCCCAATCGTTACATTTCAAAAACTTTTTATTCCAATTACAATGTTTTTCTACCGAAACGATTCAACTTTCTTTCATCGACCGTCTGAAACCTGAATTTCATAGTTTTGATAAAGAAATTTTTTTCTCCCTCAAATGCCAATGCTAACGAGGACGGTAACAATTACAGTTTCATAGAAAAAAGTTTCATTTGCGATCAACTTGAATCATAAATTCGATCATGCATATTTTACCAACCAATTCCAAACTCTCGAAAACCCGAAACTTAACTTGATTTTTAATCAGGCATACATTTTTATCTAAATTTATGTAAATAGTGCGGAATAACCATTAACAAAAAAAGTTTTCGAAAATGTGAGCATTGACCAAAAAAGAGAAAACAAAATGTAAACCGTGGTATTTTTGTGAAATATAGTGCCTTGTTATATGTTTCTACAGAAAGAAGTGCTCCAAAGTGCGTCATACTGTTTATAACAAAAGCACAACTCTTGCAACATTATGAATTCCATATTGGATTCCTTCACATTTAGTTGTCCTTCATTTGACCTTCTGTAGAAGAATCAATATTATGGGCCACATAATTTATGGCTGAGTGCTTTGCAAAACAGCCAATAGAGAATAAGCCGTTTTCACAATCTGGAAATTTGAAAGAGAAAAATATCTCGAACTAATATTGTTTTTCAATACAGATTTACCGGCATTAAAAATGTAATAGGTAGTAGCATTACGTTAACAAAAATTTCCTGTAATGTTATTACAATTGTAATAGCTATTACCGGTAATGCCAAATGACTGGCATTACAATTGTAATAGCTATTACTTGACCCGTCTGTTACAATATTAACATGTTACCTAACATTAACGGTAATGCCAGAATTCTAACATTATTAATATGATTTTCTAACATTACTCACGCAATGTAATGCCAAATGTAACATGTTACCTAACATTAACGGTAAGAAAATTCTGGAAGTGGGTTTTGGTGGATCCTCAGGATTGTTCAAAACCGCTCCTGGTTCTGGAAGTGGATCCTCAGGATGGACCAGGGCATTGTCAAACCCAGTCTGATCCATCCTGAAGATCCACCAAAACCCACTTCCAGAATTTTATTACCGTTAATGTTAGGTAACATGTTAATATTGTAACGGACGGGTCAAGTAATAGCTATTACAATTGTTACATATTACCAGTAATGCTAAATTTTGGCATTACAATTGTAATAGCATTACTTTGGCTCTTCGTTACAATATTAATGTGTTACGGCAAAATGTAAATCTGTATTTTTCAATTTCTTACAAAATTGCAATACCTTTATGAAGGTGTTGATATCCATTTTGAAAAAATTTCCAGCATTCATAACAAACGGTCGTATTGATCTTGTGAGGAATATCAATAGACTTTTCTTTTCACTCGGCCCAAGTTCATACCATTCCGAAGAAAAAATAGCAACCGGTAATAAGTCACACTTGTCCGTCAAATTTGTACTAGCGTAGCTTGGGGTGATGATTTGTAATAGCATTCCGATGGTATAGCTGGCAAGGAATATCAATTGCGTGGTGGTAAAGTTTTGAGCCTAAGAAAGTGTTCGAGTTTATTGGAACGACGTGAACGGAAATCTATTTTTTTCTCTTATGTCGAATTATCAAAAGAAATGCACTTAGGTTTTCAATCATTCAAAAAAGAACAATACCTGGGAAAATTGGTATGCACAAGTGCATATGATGGGTGCACTGATGCTTACTTGAACGAAAAATATTGCGGAAAGATGGTTATTCAATTCGGTTGCATAGCTGAAATAAACAAAATTATCATTAAACTGAATTGACTATTCTTCGAACGAAACACATACTCAGTTAGCAGACCATGATGATTGAGTTGTTCCAACAGTCGCAATCGATTCGAGTCATTCGCCGATCGCCTTTCGAAATTTCCAATTTTTTTCAAATGCAACGACAATACTTCGATATGACCACATAATAAACTGATAAGTAAAAAGCCAAAAGTGTCAGATGTACATGCTATGATACAATTTAAGCAATTGCCAATCGCCTGAACAACTAAAACGCTGTAATAAACAATTGGCTGTTGAGCAAAATCGTATGGAACTAGAGCCGTTGACTTCCATGTGCACTCGGTTTTATCTAGAAAAATGAGTTCGAGAAACAATGGCGGCAGAGATCCAATATAAGAACAGAAAAAAAATATAATGATTCGACGACAATACGCGAAAACATTCTTCATTGCGTAGATATCGTCATGATTTTCAATTCGCTTATCTGCTGTCTTCATGATATCCAAAATGTTGAAAAAGTGTTGACGATGCGAATTAAATAAGAGGATCTTTATTGTTATGTGTGCCGTTGTAGACAACAGTAGCAACTCTTTAACTAATTCGTTTGTGGATTGTACGTATAAAATCGAAATTGCCTGACAAGTGACAAGGCCAATACCAGCTAAAAAAAA
>NW_022602265.1:0-3276 GCF_009176505.1 Sitodiplosis mosellana | reverse complement strand
AACATACAGCCGATGCTGAGAAGTGATGCGATCCATGTGGCTTCTTCTATTGTTATTTGGCGCGATAGAGGTGTGTCATCTGACATCAATAGATAGATGTTCGGGCTACTCCAACCTTCTGCTACACCAAAGACTATTGTTGCTATATTCGCTATTTACAATGAAAATGTTCATTACTATTTAGTTGAAATTTTCTGTATTTTTATTACTTTTACCTACTACTGCGGCCATACACTGGTATATCACACTTTGTGATGCGTCCATATCTTTTCCATTTACTTCCATGATCTAATGAAAGTGCGTAAAATTTCCAACGATTCGTCAAATCGTTCATTCAACCAACAAATGTGCAGAGAAAATTTAAATAAATACCAACGCATAGGTTTATCTTCGCATTTACTGATATGATCCGTTTATGACTGTTGCTATTATTGAAAAGAAACAGATATTTGGGAATTTGAACAAAAATTTATCAATTAATCTCTGATTTGAATCTAATCAAAACAACAATTTTCATTGACATATATCAATCAAAGTCCATCGCCTGGTTTTATTTCAATGGGATTCAAGTATGAATTCGAGTAGAGTAAATTTATACAGAATTTTATTAAATATTTTTGACAATGAATTTGTCTATTTGTGCATAATTAAGTTAATCGTTTTATAATTCAAAACGAAATTTAGAAGAACAATGTCTCAAAACTTCCTTTTTAAATTATTTCATTGAAAATTCAATAAGTTTATTAACTTCATGAAGTTAGCTTTAGTTTAGCTTAGTTGCAGTTAACCCTGGACATTTGTTATCACATTGATTATGAAAAACGTATTGTATCTAAGAAGGTGTAACGTATAAAGCTAAATTAACACAAATTAAATTGTGATCAAATGGGTTTTATTTTTTAAAATAAATTTTATCACACACTTGGACTTCCGCACCGTTAAGATGAAGGGGAAAAAATACTAAATCTTACATTTAATTCGCAATATTGAAAAATAACTCCGCTCACCAATTTCCAAAATGATTTGCTCAATAATCAATCACAAGAAACTTGATAAGATCCTATTGAGACCGACATGAAACGAAATTCTGATCAGAAATGCACATACATATATTGTATGAATGTGAGACAGTGATTTCTCAATATTGTCGTTACCTAAAATAAATTACAGCTGTTGACCACATGTTCTGTGAACGACTTGCTTCCAGGGATTCTATTTACTCTTTCAGTAATAAGTCTGTGTGATAGACGTGTAATAAATCAGCGCAAAGATTCGAACATTTAAAATTTCACACAATCAAAAGCCTCACGTATATATGATTTGATTGGGATAAGAGTTTCCTTCAGGACGAACAAAAGTCAACCAAGCTGGATTTGGAACCATTCTTTGCAGAGATTTTACAAAAATATAAACATAACCAGGTTCTGCAGAACAAATACTAAAATCAAAATGAAACATAAATATTCTCGTAGCAGATTTAAATCGAAATGTGATTTGCTTTGTTGCTCTTCGAAATAAATTTTACACATGATATAGTTTTTTGAGAGTCATTTTTAGTCATTTTTTTCAGTACTATTTTCAAAATGTGAATTAAATTATCAAGTAGATAATATCTAGCATTACAACTACTAAATCAGTAGAGACGTTGAAATATTTTTTAAAAATAAAAAATTAATTGCATAGAATCCTTTCCGACATAACTGTCAGCGCTGATGCAACACACTCGAAAATGAATATTCACGAAACTATTTTCTAATCAAATAAACTAACATTTACAATAAGCTTATACTTAATGGCCTTCCTTATTATGAAGCATATTGATAATTTCTTTGTGACTTTTACCCTTGGTTTCCGGCACGAAATAAATGATAAACAGTTGGCAAGCTAAACATACCGCTGCAAAGATGAACATGCTCATGTCAAATCCCAATGATTTGGTGAGCATTGGCAAATATTTTATCAGCAGAAATGAGGAAAACCACATAAGTGTCAGAAAGGAAGTGACGCCAAAATCTTTCATTTTTTCAGGCATTATTTCCGAGAATAAAGTCAGCGGAAGGCTGACAATGCCTAATGCTGCAACAAAAATGGTGAATGAGAAGCTTATGACCGGCACCCAATTGAAATGTTCTACTGGATATCCTTGTGATTTAAGTATAATGTACGTTCCCAATACGATTAAACCGAGCGCTGTTCCAATATTTGACACAGCATATAACGACTGCGGAAAAGAAAAGACTTTATTGATTCAAATTAAAATTGCATAAGTTGAGTAAAATTCATTACCTTTCGTCCAGCTAGGTCAACTAGTTTCGTCGCAATGGCTGTGCCAAACAGTTGAATCGCTCCAACCACAATAGTCGATATGTTTGGATGCAAATTGGAACCGGCTTCTTCAAATATACTTGCAGTGTAGTTCAACATAGCCGAAACTCCACTAAAATTGGTTAATATAACTAAAACGAAAGCAATTGTCAAGGCTTTTCGCACTGACTTAGTTGTCAGCTCGGACCATTTGAAGGATTTGTCAGTACTTTTTTCTACTTGTTCATGGTTAATCATGATTCTCAATCGATTTATTTCTATTTCGACTAATTTGTTTTCCTTTTCTCCATCGCTCAAATTTTGATAAAATCTTATGGACTTTTCGGCCTGCTGCAAAAGTTATATGGGACAAAAAAGTTTTATGAATTTAAAAAAACTAAAATTCCATGGCATTTGCCCTTGCTCGAATGAACAGTTTGAATACATACACATATTTTGTTTTGTTTGACAAGAAATACTGGCGTTTCGGGGAAGAAGAACAACAGAACAGCAAATAGGGCCATTAGTGAAATGACAAACTGAGGCACTATGTAAAAGTTATAAAAATGTCCAAGCGTAAATCCAAGTAACATGCCAAAATTTTCGCTTAGTATCAATGATGAAACCAAAGTGCCCCGGATTCTGGAAAAAAATATATAAATTTTCTTCCAATGACTTGTTCAGCCTCTCAAGTTATTTTGACGTACCGATCAAATGCAAAGTCAGAGAGATACAATGGAACGATAGTATAGGCACCTCCACCGAAAAAGCCATTCAACAATCTCGAGGCATACAAATAATAAACGTTAGGTGCAAACAAAATGAGTATCCAACTAATCTGAAAATCGAAAATCAATTGATCAATTGGTTCGAGTCGTCCAAACGATTAATTTTAAATTTACTCACAATAATCGGAATGGAAATGAGAATTAACGGCATTTTTCGGCCAAATTTATTTGTTATGAACCCAAA
>NW_022602264.1:0-1531 GCF_009176505.1 Sitodiplosis mosellana | reverse complement strand
TTTGTATTTAATTCTAGATTCATTTTGAATGAGCAGCATAATTATTGGGTTAAATACAATTTCGTCTATAAAAATGACAAAATCGTCTATAAAATTGACAAAATCGTCTACTGAAAAATTGTCACTTTTTTTACAAATTCGTCTATATTTTATGACAAAATCATCTAAAATTCTGACAATTGTTTTTGTGACAAAATCGTTATTAAAAAAGACAAAATCGTCTAAATTTGCAATTTCCGAAAAAAATGACAAAAACATCTAAAAACCTCCAAAATCGTCTATGGACAAAACACGTATTAAAAGTGACAAAATCGTCTAAATTTGCAATTTCCGAAAAAAGTGACAAAAACATCTAAAAACCTCCAAAATCGTCTATAGACAAAACGCGTTTTAAAAATGAAAAAATCGTCTAAATTCGCAATTTCGAAAAAAGTGACAAAAACGTCTATGGACAAACAACCCATTAAAAATGACAAAATCATCTACATTCACCAATTTTTTTGAAAAATGGTTTCAAACTCGTTTTTATTTCCACAAATTCGTATAATTGTATATTTATGAGAAAATGTTTGTTCAAAATATCAATTCCCCCTTTTTGCTCGACTGAAACTCAATGAATGGAGCGCAGAACTTAATGCTTATTGTTAAAATAAATTCTAATTGACACAAATTGACTACTGCATACGCTGGAGGGAGTTTCGCAGCCTATTGATGACATTCTGTGCGAGCATTCATTCCTTGCGAATCGATTCAGCGTCATTCAATGCACCGAGTGTCAAACTTCTGGATATTATCATAAGAAACTGCCCGTCATTACATCGTTTGGCATTGATACAATTCCAACTACAACAAGGAATATTTGATGGTTCCAACCACTTCTTTCCGCACATCGAAATACTTCAGTAGTTTCGTATTTTCGGAATAAAAATTTGCAATGGTGAATGTAGATGATTTTGTCATTTTTAATACGCGTTTTGTCCATAGACGATTTTGGAGGTTTTTAGACGATTTTGTCACTTTTTTCGGAAATTGCAAATTTAGACGATTTTGTCACTTTTAATACGTGTTTTGTCCATAGACGATTTTGGAGGTTTTTAGATGTTTTTGTCATTTTTTTCGGAAATTGCAAATTTAGACGATTTTGTCTTTTTTAATAACGATTTTGTCACAAAAACAATTGTCAGAATTTTAGATGATTTTGTCATAAAATATAGACGAATTTGTAAAAAAAGTGACAATTTTTCAGTAGACGATTTTGTCAATTTTATAGACGATTTTGTCATTTTTATAGACGAAATTGTATTTAACCCAATAATTATGCTGCTCATTCAAAATGAATCTAGAATTAAATACAAAATGGTTTTTTCGGCAATGTTTGCATAAAATGCTTATAAGTGCGTTCCATCATCAACGTTTTAGGTTTTGGCGAGCGTAAGCTGCCCAAGTGCGAACGTTACGTCTTTTAAAGGACGTGGTTCACGTATTCACGCCTTCCTCATGTCTTCTATATAATTTCCTATCTGAAAGACGT
>NW_022602263.1:0-2790 GCF_009176505.1 Sitodiplosis mosellana | reverse complement strand
AGGTATGGTTCCTTGGGCAAATTTTCTTGGAATGACCCATAGAACACCGAAATCATAGGTATTTGGTCGATTTTTTTCACTCCCTACAAATCGACCCGCCCTACTACACATATAATAAAAGGAACAAAAAATATTATTATCGTACATAAATGGGATACGGTTTCAAAGCTATGGTAATAATATGTAATGTGAAAAAAAGTATCAGTTCGTTGGAGAGAGAGAAGAGAACAAAAAAACGAGCGAGTGAAAAAAAATCGATAAAAACTCACAACAACGAAACAGAGAGGGAAATAGTGAAAGAGGGAAGAACTGATCGGTTGGTCCGGCGATAGCAAGAAGCTGCTTCTGCTGCTGCTGCTGTTGGTGCATTTCGTGCGCAACAAGATATCAAAACAATAAAATGGATAAAATTAACAAAAATAAATGAAAAATTCAGTGAATGACGCTATAAATAAATTGAATAAAGCTTAAGTCTGATGTATTTATGTGCCCTGGTTGCCCCGCATTGAGTATCAAGCAGAACCGACAGAGGGAGAAAAAAAGTCGCTTGAAACCTAAATTTAGCTCCGGTGCTTTTGCTTCGAAGCATGCTCTTGGACACATATTCAATATGCACACTGCACAAAAGTTTCATTTTCAATCTGTTCTATGTTATTATATTCTGATCACTGAGCTCATTTTAATTAAACAAGTGCAAAATGTAATTTTCACGCTACGACCATAAAATGATGGAACAAATGAATTTATTGATATATTCAAAGTGATTCGATGAAGCAAAAGTACTTGAACGAAGGAAAAAATCCATTATTTCCGAAGTTTTTTTTATGTATTGTTTCTCATCAAGGAGTGTTTTTCAAATGTGACCCATTCCACGGATACATACGTATATATATACTTGCTCATTAAAATGCATTATCAGGCACTGTCGGCAGAAAAAACCACTTTTGTTGTAATTACACATAAATTTTAATTATAACGTCGAACATTCCGCAACTATCGCGTTCGTTTAAAATATGTGCTCGAGTGGAAAACAAAATTACGAACTTGCTCAATGAATTTTTGGTACGGTAATCTGGGGTTGTTGGAAGAGCGTATTTTATTTTGGGGCCGTTTCTTTTCCTTGTGAAAATTAAGGCGAATAAATTTCATGAGATGAGATATATATATATATGGCAAGTCGTCAAATGCACACGCATACAAACTTGTATTTCCAGCGGAAATAACAGCATTTCAGCACTTTTCCCTTACACCGATCCATACATAAATTAATTAAAAAATTATTATCCACCCACATCCACTTTCGTATAGTATATATACGTGTGTGAGTGTGTGTAAACTCCTTTTATTTCGTTTGGCGTGTCATTAGCAGTACTCGGCTCGAAAATCTCAACACTGAATCGCTGATTGTGCACATTCCAGCGGAAAAACTTTCGTTTTATATGCGCACACATACTGCACCAAGTCATATAATTGCATTTGATGATTTAAATTCCATTTATAACTGCTAATAAAGTTAACTATATGCCAATTTAAAGGTATACAGACCTGGTGATGAATGCATGACAAGAAAAATAAGAGCCGAGTTTAAATTAACGGCGTCAGATCGTGTGTTGTGCAACGTTTAATTTTCATGAATTTTCCAGTAACAGTCTTTTTTGTTCTAAGCCAACGAAATCAAAAAACACACACACATTTACATCGTTTACCCCATTCATATATGATGAGAGTTAATGCTTTTGAAATGTCAGTTTTGAATATACATCGTTCTCCAGCCTATTCCTTTGGCGATGAATCAAAGAATTTGCGTGCGTGAGCTAATTGATTGCATTCCATTTTGGCATACCAGAAACCGAAAGTTGAATGTGGATAAACATCGGATTTTGTATGTTAAACTACTAAAGCCAAACACTATGCCATTATCAATGCGCCAAATTCACACACTCACACATTTCTATACAACACCATGCTCGAGTGGCTTCATCTAAGCTTTTCACGAGCACATCGCACACTATTTCTGACGATTCAGCAAAACCGAAATCACTTCTCACAATATGTTTTCCAATTCGGTGGGTTTTTTTCTCTCTCTCTGTCTCTCCCTCCCTCTCTCTCCCATCTTACTCTGTGACTGGGGCTGTTATCACTCAATCGTTGAGCGTCATCACTTTTAATCATTAGTCGGATAATTTTTTGGATGAATTCTCGAAATGGTTTCAAATGATAAAGTGTTGAATATATCTACCGACAAATTTCAATGCAGATTTTCCAGAAACGGGAAATTAACATTTTTGCATAGCGTTACCAGTTTTTGTCATACCAAGTGGAAGAACCATAGCAGAGATCTTGAGAGCAATACTTCGAAGAGAGAGCGAGAGAGTGATTTTCATTCCACATTGTTAGATCACGTAAACCGCAAGCTTAGTACGAAAATCCACCAGTGTGGCTTTGTTGATGTTCTTAAGAGGTTTATTTGCCTCATGAAAAAGTGGCGTCAAGCATTTGTGTGACAGTTTGTCGCTTCATTTATGCGATGAAACAATTCATATGTGCGTTTAAAATATGTAAATAAACGCTTTTTTTGCCGTTTTGTTTGGCTTTGCTGTGCGTTATGAAAATTCACCGCTTTCGAAACATACAAAACAATAGCGTCATTTGCAGATTGTGTGTGTGACGGGTGCCAGTAAACAAATCAACAAACCAACGGACTGGCTGAATGACTGAATGGAACGTATATGAATATGATTTATGAACGAATGACACACAAAAATCTAATTAGAAATTTACTATGCGCGT
>NW_022602262.1:0-2687 GCF_009176505.1 Sitodiplosis mosellana | reverse complement strand
ACGCGCATAGTAAATTTCTAATTAGATTTTTGTGTGTCATTCGTTCATAAATCATATTCATATACGTTCCATTCAGTCATTCAGCCAGTCCGTTGGTTTGTTGATTTGTTTACTGGCACCCGTCACACACACAATCTGCAAATGACGCTATTGTTTTGTATGTTTCGAAAGCGGTGAATTTTCATAACGCACAGCAAAGCCAAACAAAACGGCAAAAAAAGCGTTTATTTACATATTTTAAACGCACATATGAATTGTTTCATCGCATAAATGAAGCGACAAACTGTCACACAAATGCTTGACGCCACTTTTTCATGAGGCAAATAAACCTCTTAAGAACATCAACAAAGCCACACTGGTGGATTTTCGTACTAAGCTTGCGGTTTACGTGATCTAACAATGTGGAATGAAAATCACTCTCTCGCTCTCTCTTCGAAGTATTGCTCTCAAGATCTCTGCTATGGTTCTTCCACTTGGTATGACAAAAACTGGTAACGCTATGCAAAAATGTTAATTTCCCGTTTCTGGAAAATCTGCATTGAAATTTGTCGGTAGATATATTCAACACTTTATCATTTGAAACCATTTCGAGAATTCATCCAAAAAATTATCCGACTAATGATTAAAAGTGATGACGCTCAACGATTGAGTGATAACAGCCCCAGTCACAGAGTAAGATGGGAGAGAGAGGGAGGGAGAGACAGAGAGAGAGAAAAAAACCCACCGAATTGGAAAACATATTGTGAGAAGTGATTTCGGTTTTGCTGAATCGTCAGAAATAGTGTGCGATGTGCTCGTGAAAAGCTTAGATGAAGCCACTCGAGCATGGTGTTGTATAGAAATGTGTGAGTGTGTGAATTTGGCGCATTGATAATGGCATAGTGTTTGGCTTTAGTAGTTTAACATACAAAATCCGATGTTTATCCACATTCAACTTTCGGTTTCTGGTATGCCAAAATGGAATGCAATCAATTAGCTCACGCACGCAAATTCTTTGATTCATCGCCAAAGGAATAGGCTGGAGAACGATGTATATTCAAAACTGACATTTCAAAAGCATTAACTCTCATCATATATGAATGGGGTAAACGATGTAAATGTGTGTGTGTTTTTTGATTTCGTTGGCTTAGAACAAAAAAGACTGTTACTGGAAAATTCATGAAAATTAAACGTTGCACAACACACGATCTGACGCCGTTAATTTAAACTCGGCTCTTATTTTTCTTGTCATGCATTCATCACCAGGTCTGTATACCTTTAAATTGGCATATAGTTAACTTTATTAGCAGTTATAAATGGAATTTAAATCATCAAATGCAATTATATGACTTGGTGCAGTATGTGTGCGCATATAAAACGAAAGTTTTTCCGCTGGAATGTGCACAATCAGCGATTCAGTGTTGAGATTTTCGAGCCGAGTACTGCTAATGACACGCCAAACGAAATAAAAGGAGTTTACACACACTCACACACGTATATATACTATACGAAAGTGGATGTGGGTGGATAATAATTTTTTAATTAATTTATGTATGGATCGGTGTAAGGGAAAAGTGCTGAAATGCTGTTATTTCCGCTGGAAATACAAGTTTGTATGCGTGTGCATTTGACGACTTGCCATATATATATATATCTCATCTCATGAAATTTATTCGCCTTAATTTTCACAAGGAAAAGAAACGGCCCCAAAATAAAATACGCTCTTCCAACAACCCCAGATTACCGTACCAAAAATTCATTGAGCAAGTTCGTAATTTTGTTTTCCACTCGAGCACATATTTTAAACGAACGCGATAGTTGCGGAATGTTCGACGTTATAATTAAAATTTATGTGTAATTACAACAAAAGTGGTTTTTTCTGCCGACAGTGCCTGATAATGCATTTTAATGAGCAAGTATATATATACGTATGTATCCGTGGAATGGGTCACATTTGAAAAACACTCCTTGATGAGAAACAATACATAAAAAAAACTTCGGAAATAATGGATTTTTTCCTTCGTTCAAGTACTTTTGCTTCATCGAATCACTTTGAATATATCAATAAATTCATTTGTTCCATCATTTTATGGTCGTAGCGTGAAAATTACATTTTGCACTTGTTTAATTAAAATGAGCTCAGTGATCAGAATATAATAACATAGAACAGATTGAAAATGAAACTTTTGTGCAGTGTGCATATTGAATATGTGTCCAAGAGCATGCTTCGAAGCAAAAGCACCGGAGCTAAATTTAGGTTTCAAGCGACTTTTTTTCTCCCTCTGTCGGTTCTGCTTGATACTCAATGCGGGGCAACCAGGGCACATAAATACATCAGACTTAAGCTTTATTCAATTTATTTATAGCGTCATTCACTGAATTTTTCATTTATTTTTGTTAATTTTATCCATTTTATTGTTTTGATATCTTGTTGCGCACGAAATGCACCAACAGCAGCAGCAGCAGAAGCAGCTTCTTGCTATCGCCGGACCAACCGATCAGTTCTTCCCTCTTTCACTATTTCCCTCTCTGTTTCGTTGTTGTGAGTTTTTATCGATTTTTTTTCACTCGCTCGTTTTTTTGTTCTCTTCTCTCTCTCCAACGAACTGATACTTTTTTTCACATTACATATTATTACCATAGCTTTGAAACCGTATCCCATTTATGTACGATAATAATATTTTTTGTTCCTTTTATTATATGTGTAG
>NW_022602261.1:0-1029 GCF_009176505.1 Sitodiplosis mosellana | reverse complement strand
CTTATTTTGTTTCTCTAACGACGGGTTTGTACGTATTTTTCATTTCGATATCACTGTATGTGAAAGCTGCCTGCGACGAAACTCGCTTCAAATTGAAAACCATCAATCAAAATCCGTGAGTGATGAATAGACCGTGCACTTTTTCAATTAAATGAACCGCTTTTTTCCTTTTCATTTTTTCTTCATCTTTTTTTAATTTTTTGCTCTTTTTCGAATTTTTTTTATTCAGCCGAGAAACTGGCATCGGCACCCAGCGTTATGACTGTGAAATTCAACATCAACTCATTGGCATAGTGAAGTCACATTTAAGAGTTCTTGAGTGAGTGTTGGCGTGTGCATGTGCTTATTGTTTGTTTTCCCGGCTAATGGATATTTCATTTTTGCACTTTAGACTGTTGCAGCAGCTCAACTTTTTTCTCGGCCGCATAAAGTACTACATTTTTTCGTTTGGTAATGCAACACTTTGCACCGGATTGTTTCAATTGCAGCAGGTACTTGTTTCACACAGAGGACTTTGAAGCACAATTAACAAAATGTCGCTGCTGAACTACATTGTTGCACTTTGCATTTTTCAGAGTGTTTTAGATGGTAATCAGATGCTGTTTCAACTGATTGCCGCTTGTTCCGTTGATGCTTTGAATTTGTTCATAATTTGCCTGAGTGGCGAAATTATCATTCAAGCCAACGATCTATCTACTGATGTTTATAACTTAATTTGGTATCAATACAATCGGCGATCAAAGTACATGGTCTGGTTCATGATTATGCGCACTCAAAAACCCTACTACTTTGCCTCATTCAAGGGTTTGAACTGCTCACTGGAAACATTTATTGCTGTACGACTGCGTTTTTATTAAAATTCACTAAAAAAAATTGTTGAATAACTAATAGTTATAACAATATTCAATTCAGTGCACTTTATTTCATGGAAAAACCATATTTTCATTCAAATATTTTTTACTTGGAACACAGATTTTTACATCAAATATTCACTTTTTTCAGATCATACGAAAGGCTGGCGCTGTTTTC
>NW_022602260.1:0-1029 GCF_009176505.1 Sitodiplosis mosellana | reverse complement strand
GAAAACAGCGCCAGCCTTTCGTATGATCTGAAAAAAGTGAATATTTGATGTAAAAATCTGTGTTCCAAGTAAAAAATATTTGAATGAAAATATGGTTTTTCCATGAAATAAAGTGCACTGAATTGAATATTGTTATAACTATTAGTTATTCAACAATTTTTTTTAGTGAATTTTAATAAAAACGCAGTCGTACAGCAATAAATGTTTCCAGTGAGCAGTTCAAACCCTTGAATGAGGCAAAGTAGTAGGGTTTTTGAGTGCGCATAATCATGAACCAGACCATGTACTTTGATCGCCGATTGTATTGATACCAAATTAAGTTATAAACATCAGTAGATAGATCGTTGGCTTGAATGATAATTTCGCCACTCAGGCAAATTATGAACAAATTCAAAGCATCAACGGAACAAGCGGCAATCAGTTGAAACAGCATCTGATTACCATCTAAAACACTCTGAAAAATGCAAAGTGCAACAATGTAGTTCAGCAGCGACATTTTGTTAATTGTGCTTCAAAGTCCTCTGTGTGAAACAAGTACCTGCTGCAATTGAAACAATCCGGTGCAAAGTGTTGCATTACCAAACGAAAAAATGTAGTACTTTATGCGGCCGAGAAAAAAGTTGAGCTGCTGCAACAGTCTAAAGTGCAAAAATGAAATATCCATTAGCCGGGAAAACAAACAATAAGCACATGCACACGCCAACACTCACTCAAGAACTCTTAAATGTGACTTCACTATGCCAATGAGTTGATGTTGAATTTCACAGTCATAACGCTGGGTGCCGATGCCAGTTTCTCGGCTGAATAAAAAAAATTCGAAAAAGAGCAAAAAATTAAAAAAAGATGAAGAAAAAATGAAAAGGAAAAAAGCGGTTCATTTAATTGAAAAAGTGCACGGTCTATTCATCACTCACGGATTTTGATTGATGGTTTTCAATTTGAAGCGAGTTTCGTCGCAGGCAGCTTTCACATACAGTGATATCGAAATGAAAAATACGTACAAACCCGTCGTTAGAGAAACAAAATAAG
>NW_022602259.1:0-2725 GCF_009176505.1 Sitodiplosis mosellana | reverse complement strand
ATTCAGTTTCCCTGTACATGGGCCGGAAATCCTCAGCAGAGTCATTGACGATTTGTTGAATTTTGTCTATAATTGACATAGCCATCGAACGTTTCATCCAAAAATCCAAATATGTAGCAGCTCCCATTCCAGCGATGCAAATGAGGTAAAAAGCGCTGGTCGCCTCGGCTACATCGCGAATATAAACTAAGAAAAATGCGATCAGTGGAACTAACAATAAAATTGATGTGACCACGCAAACATATTGGCTGATGACCATACGAGTGTGGTATGGTTTGCCTTTTGAACTGATTATGCCCAACAGCTTCAGTGTCTTTTGATCCAAATGCAACGCCTTCATGGTTCAACTATTTTCCACACTTGGTTCACTGTTGAAATTATACTGAGCCCAAACGAATTGTTGTCCATATATTTATACCTGATAGTTTACTCTTTCTGGCAGGCGTAACAATAAATGGGAGTGACAATGAAAAAAAAGTAAACATCTAATTTTGTCATTTTCTTATTTTTCTTTTTTAATTTTTATCCTAATTTATATTTACAAACCCCTATTTTTTTCTCTCGCTTTTCCTTTAATCAAATTATATAATTCTCTGTTTTGATTATGAACCCTTTTTCTTTGCACAGAGAAAACCTAAATTTGAAAAGTTCTCTACCGCACAGAGAAAAGTTACCACAAAAACTGTCGCAAAACGTCAACGTTCAACGAATGTTGTGATTATCTCTTTCTTTCATATTAAACACAGAATCACGGTAGCATTAACGTAAGCGTTTAAAAAAACAGTTTGTTACGAAAATCGGCGAAATTCATTCAATTTTGACTTTTTTCACCACACATTCTGGTTACTATAACCTCATCATTCTCAGTGAGTGTTGTTTTTCTTCAATCGAGTACTAAAATAAAGAAGGTGTAACCAAAATAATGATGATTATAGTGATAGTTCTTTCGGAATCATAATATGTAATGTATACAATCCTATGCTTTGACGTTTGTCACAATATAAGCGCCACCAAGTCTATGGAAAATGAACTATGCAATACTATATGGAATGATGATGTTGAACGTTTGAACGTTTTCCGAGCGTTCAAATTGAATACATTGGACTTATACGAACAAAAGAATCATGGCACAGATGGCGCTTTATTTTATGCATTCCATACACATTGTGATTCCGGTTCTTTTATCCTTTCTTATTTTTTATTGATGAATGGCAATTGGGTTCTATACATTCAATAGCGTATGAGGCCACTTACAAATATGGAATTGAAAGAAATGGTTGATTTAATGTTTTCAACTTGAAGATGATATTCTCAAGAAGTGTTCACAATTTGTGTTTTTTCTTAACCTTTTTCAAGGGTGTCATAACTATTAGGTATAATATAATATCATATCATTGTATCATTCTTTTTCAAACCCAAATTCTGAGATTACTTATCCTAAGCCGAGTTTTTACGTCATGTCCTCTTTGTCATAAATTTTGTTTGAATTACAGAGAAATTGATACTGAATTTGGAAGTAGGTCACACTATACTATGGATTTTCAAAAGTAATGACTTTATTTTTGCACCTCATCGTTTCCTGGAAAAATTGAATAAACATTTAAATGTCACTACAATCTCTTCAGATCATGAACCGCTCTGCGCTTAAACATTTAATATAGATGGTTTCTTCTGTAGACGAAAGTTTGAGAACAGTAAACGAACAATGCCAAAAATATAACATGTGCAAGTCTAAAAATATACCATCGCATTATGGTCAATTGCTTGGAACAGGTATGCTCGTGTCAAGCGAATCAAATTACACTCATTTAGCATATAAGCACGATTTCAACCTCAAATTACCGCACGGATTTTCGTGCACACACCGAAATAGAATTTGAGCACACAGAAACCAAAGTTGCAACCAACGTAAAACAATCATATTGTATAAGCGTTGAGGTAATCAATAAAGAGCCTAGAAAAAAACGCAACCGAGTTGTTCAAATAAGCAAAGAGTTTTCCGAACAAATTGATCAGATTTTGTTCACTTTTGATTTGTCGACATAATTTTGTGAAATTGGATTTTATCTTGAAAGCGCCTAAATTTCAAATAACATCCACTAGAGCGGATTTCCGAGCCGAATTCGTCAAAAATTATGTGTCCATCGCTTCCAAACCCTGATATATAAAAATTGACGATTTCCCATTGAGCGTTCCACCAGCTTCGAAGTTCCTATTCGCTTAGATGCCCACCACTTGTGCTATCACGCTCACACTTACGTTCAATTTCTACGTAGATTTTAATCGGTTGTCTTACAAACAATCGAGTCGCTTGCTTCGTCTATCTTGAGAAATTGCGCACAGTAAACATTGTGAATGAGAAATGAGAAATGAGAATGTGCATATCTTGGCAACGGTGCTTTACAAGCGATTATGGATGAAAAAAAAGAAGCAGAAGATGCAAATGAACAGAAAAAGAACAAAAAATGAAAAGAATCACAAAATAACCACAGTATTCAATTTTGAATGGCATTTTATTCAAATGAAAAATTACTTCGTACAAACTAACGACGAAATATGTTTGTGGATTACATGAGAATTTTCCGTTCATCACGATTTCGGTGGGTTTTCTTTCGTTCATCAGTTAGTTCTTTTGAACAAAGCTCGTTTTCGTTTCATTTCATACTTTGAAGCATAGTGAAAACAGCGCCAGCCTTTCGTATGATCTGAAAAAAGTGAATATTTG
>NW_022602258.1:0-2725 GCF_009176505.1 Sitodiplosis mosellana | reverse complement strand
CAAATATTCACTTTTTTCAGATCATACGAAAGGCTGGCGCTGTTTTCACTATGCTTCAAAGTATGAAATGAAACGAAAACGAGCTTTGTTCAAAAGAACTAACTGATGAACGAAAGAAAACCCACCGAAATCGTGATGAACGGAAAATTCTCATGTAATCCACAAACATATTTCGTCGTTAGTTTGTACGAAGTAATTTTTCATTTGAATAAAATGCCATTCAAAATTGAATACTGTGGTTATTTTGTGATTCTTTTCATTTTTTGTTCTTTTTCTGTTCATTTGCATCTTCTGCTTCTTTTTTTTCATCCATAATCGCTTGTAAAGCACCGTTGCCAAGATATGCACATTCTCATTTCTCATTTCTCATTCACAATGTTTACTGTGCGCAATTTCTCAAGATAGACGAAGCAAGCGACTCGATTGTTTGTAAGACAACCGATTAAAATCTACGTAGAAATTGAACGTAAGTGTGAGCGTGATAGCACAAGTGGTGGGCATCTAAGCGAATAGGAACTTCGAAGCTGGTGGAACGCTCAATGGGAAATCGTCAATTTTTATATATCAGGGTTTGGAAGCGATGGACACATAATTTTTGACGAATTCGGCTCGGAAATCCGCTCTAGTGGATGTTATTTGAAATTTAGGCGCTTTCAAGATAAAATCCAATTTCACAAAATTATGTCGACAAATCAAAAGTGAACAAAATCTGATCAATTTGTTCGGAAAACTCTTTGCTTATTTGAACAACTCGGTTGCGTTTTTTTCTAGGCTCTTTATTGATTACCTCAACGCTTATACAATATGATTGTTTTACGTTGGTTGCAACTTTGGTTTCTGTGTGCTCAAATTCTATTTCGGTGTGTGCACGAAAATCCGTGCGGTAATTTGAGGTTGAAATCGTGCTTATATGCTAAATGAGTGTAATTTGATTCGCTTGACACGAGCATACCTGTTCCAAGCAATTGACCATAATGCGATGGTATATTTTTAGACTTGCACATGTTATATTTTTGGCATTGTTCGTTTACTGTTCTCAAACTTTCGTCTACAGAAGAAACCATCTATATTAAATGTTTAAGCGCAGAGCGGTTCATGATCTGAAGAGATTGTAGTGACATTTAAATGTTTATTCAATTTTTCCAGGAAACGATGAGGTGCAAAAATAAAGTCATTACTTTTGAAAATCCATAGTATAGTGTGACCTACTTCCAAATTCAGTATCAATTTCTCTGTAATTCAAACAAAATTTATGACAAAGAGGACATGACGTAAAAACTCGGCTTAGGATAAGTAATCTCAGAATTTGGGTTTGAAAAAGAATGATACAATGATATGATATTATATTATACCTAATAGTTATGACACCCTTGAAAAAGGTTAAGAAAAAACACAAATTGTGAACACTTCTTGAGAATATCATCTTCAAGTTGAAAACATTAAATCAACCATTTCTTTCAATTCCATATTTGTAAGTGGCCTCATACGCTATTGAATGTATAGAACCCAATTGCCATTCATCAATAAAAAATAAGAAAGGATAAAAGAACCGGAATCACAATGTGTATGGAATGCATAAAATAAAGCGCCATCTGTGCCATGATTCTTTTGTTCGTATAAGTCCAATGTATTCAATTTGAACGCTCGGAAAACGTTCAAACGTTCAACATCATCATTCCATATAGTATTGCATAGTTCATTTTCCATAGACTTGGTGGCGCTTATATTGTGACAAACGTCAAAGCATAGGATTGTATACATTACATATTATGATTCCGAAAGAACTATCACTATAATCATCATTATTTTGGTTACACCTTCTTTATTTTAGTACTCGATTGAAGAAAAACAACACTCACTGAGAATGATGAGGTTATAGTAACCAGAATGTGTGGTGAAAAAAGTCAAAATTGAATGAATTTCGCCGATTTTCGTAACAAACTGTTTTTTTAAACGCTTACGTTAATGCTACCGTGATTCTGTGTTTAATATGAAAGAAAGAGATAATCACAACATTCGTTGAACGTTGACGTTTTGCGACAGTTTTTGTGGTAACTTTTCTCTGTGCGGTAGAGAACTTTTCAAATTTAGGTTTTCTCTGTGCAAAGAAAAAGGGTTCATAATCAAAACAGAGAATTATATAATTTGATTAAAGGAAAAGCGAGAGAAAAAAATAGGGGTTTGTAAATATAAATTAGGATAAAAATTAAAAAAGAAAAATAAGAAAATGACAAAATTAGATGTTTACTTTTTTTTCATTGTCACTCCCATTTATTGTTACGCCTGCCAGAAAGAGTAAACTATCAGGTATAAATATATGGACAACAATTCGTTTGGGCTCAGTATAATTTCAACAGTGAACCAAGTGTGGAAAATAGTTGAACCATGAAGGCGTTGCATTTGGATCAAAAGACACTGAAGCTGTTGGGCATAATCAGTTCAAAAGGCAAACCATACCACACTCGTATGGTCATCAGCCAATATGTTTGCGTGGTCACACCAATTTTATTGTTAGTTCCACTGATCGCATTTTTCATAGTTTATTTTCGCGATGTAGCCGAAGCGACCAGCGCTTTTTACCTCATTTGCATCGCTGGAATGGGAGCTGTTACATATTTGGATTTTTGGATAAAACGTTCGATGGCTATGTCAATTATAGACAAAATTCAACAAATGGTCAATGACTCTGCTGAGGATTTCCGGCCCATGTACAGGGAAACTGAAT
>NW_022602257.1:0-4993 GCF_009176505.1 Sitodiplosis mosellana | reverse complement strand
TCTCTCTCTCTCTGTCGATGTGAATGAATTTGTAAACAAGACAAGGTTCGATGTTTGCCATAAAAGAAGAGGGTCGTATTTTTATGCACACTACAAGCATTTCACACTGCAGTTACTGTGTGTGTGTGTAGCGCGCACCCTTATCGAATGCTAATGTCCTCGATCGGAGGAAAAACCACCGCTTGCTGTGTGAGGGTAGACGAGAAAAATATGATGACTCTGACGGATTTACCGTATTATTTGAATGTTTCGCTTTTGCAAGACACATTTTAAATCGACAACAGTGTGCGAACATATAAAACCTTCGATGCGAAAGCAAAAAAAAACCATCGGTTGAAATCAACAATTTGGAAAATGTTTACTTTATCAAAATCTCACTCTGCCACACACACACACACACACCGAACTCACAATGTCCATGGAACGATGTGATATGTGGCGCAACTAGGTGATGGCCGCAGAAGTTTTGTCAAAATTCATACACAACCAACTTGACATTCAGTTACATAGTTCAGCTAACCCATAGTACATCCATCCATGGGCTAGGTGCGCCACCAGCGTGAAAAAATATGACAGTATATGATTAATACACAGCACATTGTGAGTTCGCACACACAAACGGAACCGAACAATATCATTTTCAAACGATTGTTTACCCAAATTCACATTGATTTGTTTGCTTTTTTCATTTATTCACTAACTGTGAGGTATTTTCATGCTTTATCGGATTATGAAAAGATTAATTGGCATTATTTTAAATATTATTTTTGAAATTTCTTCCATTTTTTTCCTCGTTAAGCGGTAGAACAAAGGGATGATGGCAAATAACAGCCGGAGCATCATACTCCAAATAAGAATCGGTAAGTATATTACCGTTTGATGAAGTCGGTCTCAGTGTGAATATCACACTGTGAATCGCTATTGCATGCAGTGTTGGAAAACCTTTGGTTGGATTATTGTATCATTAAACGGACACCGTTTTTTAGTGAAACATTAACATGAATGGGAATGGAGCCAAACATGAACTTCCGAAAATTTCAGTCAGATATGAGTGGTATAATGATGAGGGGAAGTGAAAACTTCACTCACTAAAATAGTCAGATAGTTCAAAACGAAAAAAGTGACAAAATCGTTTGTTCAAAATGAGAAGCCAACCAATAATGGCTAATAATAAGATACAGATGTTTTTCAGTGCACTTTTGAGAATGAGAGCAAAAGTTCTTTTTTTTTCGAACAACAAATTTAAACATTCGATTTGGTAGAAAATTACACATTAGGTTTTTTTTATGCAAACGTGTTCATACATATGTATATATTCACATTACCTGTGTTTGGCTTCTGATAGAAAACCGCGACGTTGATAATAAAAAACACATATATTGCAAACAACCCATATAAAAAGGGGTTGCTGCCGTTTGAGCTAGATCTAGCGATGCATTTTGATGTTTTCTTTCATTAAACGTATGAAATTTCGTCACGATTCCATATTTATTCACCAAAAAATGTGCCCAATAGTTTACTTTGATTTTCGTCATGCTTATCCTTCAACAAAAAGGATGTTGACAAAAGCAATTAACAAACAATAGACAGTTTGAAAGTTACAATGAAAAAGGACTTTTATCAAAAATGAAAAAAAAATCAGAAAGATGTTTTCATTTTTAGCGTCCAACTTAATTTCCTCTCTGTGGATGTACAACGTAAACGATAAAACGAAAATATCAACAACTACTTCATGTCAACAAATCAGATATTCCTCGTTTATTTTTGTTGTGTGCCCGATAATCTCGTTGGCCCCAATGACCAGTTCCTTGCAAATGCATGCGTTTTCAGATTTGCTACACTAACACAATGAATTGCATCCCATGTACGTCTTACGTGAGAAACAATTTCACATATAGCTTAAGCTACTAAAACTGCAAGGTGACCAAATATCCACATACATTCGATTACATCTCTCTGTATTAGTTTATATTATCAATGCTATTTCAAATTAGTTTCATTTCAAAGCAGTAGCTTAGTTTATTGTAAATTCTTCAATAAGGAAATCAGTTGCTGTTCAATTATTCAACCAAAAGCATCGAAAATGAAGTTCATCATCGCTCTTGTCGTAGTCCTAGCAGCAGTCGCTTCTGGTAATTGTAATTTTTTTAGTTAAAAAGTTGAAGAAATTTAGCGAGTTTTATTGGAGAAATTAATTTTTTTTAAATTATTTATAAATATGTTCAAATTACTTTTGAATTATTTGCATTCAGTGTTGAAATTCCCATTTAAAAAGACATTCTTTCCAACAAAAAAAAATCCGCTCTTCACATCATTGTTTGTACATTGATTTTGATTACATAATGGATTTCAATTTGAATATTGGACACATTTTTCCCACAAAATGAAAACAGAATTTATTTCACATTAGCAACGAACTCTTTAGATGATTAAGACTTATACGAATCCAGATAAAAGCTTGTATTTTTTCTAAATTATTGATCTTTCTCATTTTCTTTTCCATACTTTTTTTCATGCTCGTAGCCACGGAAATTTGGGAAGGAAAAAAATATAAAAACTATGAATCGGAAAATTTCGAAGAATACATGAAGGAACTTGGTGTTGGATATTGGACGCGTTTGGCCGGTAACAGAGTTTCACCGACCGTTGAATTGAAAAAACTGCCCGATGGCAAATACCAGCTGCTCACCAAATCGACATTCAAGGATTCAACGATCGAATTCGAATTGGGCAAGGAATTCGATGAGACAACCTTGGACGGTCGTGATGTGAAGAGTGTTATTACATTGGACGGCAACAAATTGACCCATAAAATGAGCGGTGATCCACCATCCACCATCATTCGTGAATTTGCGGACAAAGAAATGAACGCAACAATGACAGTTAAGAATGTTGTTTGTACACGCAAATATCGCGTTCAAGAATAATTGGATTCAATTCCGTATTCGTCTGTCGAAAAATGTTCAAGCACGAATACTAAAACATAATATCAAATAAATATACCAAACACACATCATCGTTAATTATACAGTCTTCTTTTTCTTTATTCCTTTGCATTTTCTTCAATCTCACATGTTTTTTTCTGTGTTCACTATCGCTTGACTGCATGAACTGATTTTTGTGCAGAAAGTTCAAGAGTTTCATTAAACGGCGGCGATAACAATTTCGCCTGACTTTTGATTTTTTTTTTATATGTTTACAACGGATTTTCAATGGGTGATGAGTGGTTTTGACCCACTAAAGTAATCAGACAGTTCAAAATGAGAAGCCAATCAATAATGGCTAATCAGACATAGATTTTGTTTCTTCTTATGCAGTGTCGGATGCACATTTGATATTGGGAACAAATGTTTTTTCGAACACCGAAATTGAACTTTGATTTGTTCGAAATTGGCACATTTTGTTTTTGTATATTACATACACGTTGATGTAGCTTCTCTTCCTTTCAGATTATGGAAACGATTTCGTATATTCACATCAACCGTATTCGGTTTCTGATAGAGAAAGGCAATATTGATAACAAAAACCCATTTTCCATATCGCGAATGACCTTATATAATAAAGATGCATTTCGACATTTTCATTCGTTCAATTTTAACGCAAATGTTTGCAAAGAAATTTACATACCAAAGGTTTTCAGCGCACGGTCACGTGCTCATGTTTATTCACCAAACATATTTGCAGTTGTTTAATTTGATTTTCATCATGCTTTTTCCTCGTTGACAAAGGCAAACAATAGACACAGTCTATGTGATGCGAACGGATTTTTTACCAAAGATAAAAAAAGAAACCCGAACGATGCTTTCATTTTCAGCGTCTAAGAGAATTAATTTCGTGAATGGTTTTGGTGTTCAAAATCAAATTGCAAATGACGTCTGCATCAGTGAATTCAATGGCGGTGAACGCTACTCAACTTGTGTGCATTCTCTTTCTGCCACACAAAAAGGGAGCTCTTTCTTCCGTTTCTTCGTTTGGCGTCGCTTCGATTCATGAAACCTGTTCCATCCATAAAGAAGGGCGACAACGACAACAACGAATGTTGATGTACGAATCGTGAAATTACGTTCACGTATATACGCGAGGAATGTTTGATTTTAATCGCTCATATTACGTCGCATTAGACAATGGTATATTCGATTTAAACATTTATTGCGTGCGCAAACGTATGTAATATGCACACTCTCTCTCTCTCTCTCTCTCTCTCTCTCTCTCTTTCTCTCTCTCTCTGTCGATGTGAATGAATTTGTAAACAAGACAAGGTTCGATGTTTGCCATAAAAGAAGAGGGTCGTATTTTTATGCACACTACAAGCATTTCACACTGCAGTTACTGTGTGTGTGTGTAGCGCGCACCCTTATCGAATGCTAATGTCCTCGATCGGAGGAAAAACCACCGCTTGCTGTGTGAGGGTAGACGAGAAAAATATGATGACTCTGACGGATTTACCGTATTATTTGAATGTTTCGCTTTTGCAAGACACATTTTAAATCGACAACAGTGTGCGAACATATAAAACCTTCGATGCGAAAGCAAAAAAAAACCATCGGTTGAAATCAACAATTTGGAAAATGTTTACTTTATCAAAATCTCACTCTGCCACACACACACACACACACCGAACTCACAATGTCCATGGAACGATGTGATATGTGGCGCAACTAGGTGATGGCCGCAGAAGTTTTGTCAAAATTCATACACAACCAACTTGACATTCAGTTACATAGTTCAGCTAACCCATAGTACATCCATCCATGGGCTAGGTGCGCCACCAGCGTGAAAAAATATGACAGTATATGATTAATACACAGCACATTGTGAGTTCGCACACACAAACGGAACCGAACAATATCATTTTCAAACGATTGTTTACCCAAATTCACATTGATTTGTTTGCTTTTTTCATTTATTCACTAACTGTGAGGTATTTTCATGCTTTATCGGATTATGAAAAGATTAATTGGCATTATTTTAAATATTATTTTTGAAATTTCTT
>NW_022602256.1:0-3639 GCF_009176505.1 Sitodiplosis mosellana | reverse complement strand
GAGAAATATTTCCAAAAAAACAAGAGATATTTTTGTCAGAAAATAATCCAAAATGTCAGACCGAAAGAATTTTTATCAAATTTAAATTCCCATGAATCATATTCATTCCTAAATGCGAACAGCTACGCTTGAGCCGAAAAATGTCAGTCGATCTGAACGAACATCAACAACGGCAGCAAAAACGTTGACTGTGTATTGTGCTACTAGATTTATCCATTCCGCTCCACGCCGCTCTGTTCACTAAATTTCCGTTCTGATGGTGCTGATGATGCTGTTATCCCGGCCTTGGATACAAATAATCGATATAAATTTGGAAAAGTATACCGACTTTTGTGCCACCATGAACACAAATCAAATTCATAGGGATCTTTGAATTCGAATTTCACATTTAAGTATCGTTGAAGTTCATCAGTGAATTCAGATGAAGGTGGTGTATCGATATTGGATGCACCCAAAAATGCCTCAAAAATATCCATATTTTCGCTTTTTTCACGTTCTTTGTTTGAGGTTTTTTCCGATGTTTCATGAAATGGTTCACTGGTTCACGGCACTGGCTTATCGTAATCAACTCCGTCTCTTTTAGCATAACGTCGTTCACGCGTTGCGATTTCGCTTTCATTATCGTTGTGCTCAGACACTAATTGAAAGTAAATTAATTAAATCGGTCCAATTCACGAAAATAAAATGAACAATATTTGCTTGAAATTCTAATAGAAGAAAAATGAAGAATTCAGAAATAATTTTGTAAACCAAAGAAAAGTAAACTCACTTTTCTCACTCAATATTACTTCTTTATCGAAAGCAAGACTAAAATCACAACGTTTTCGTGTCGTGTAGCTGTCACCGTTTGTGATGTGCCTTAGAACGGTGCAGAAAAAATCACAAGCCAAACGCATTGGGATTAAATTCATTCAATGTTATTTTGCCGGGAATATACCAACAACAATGTGCGGAGCACACTGTGCACCGACTGCTTGGTGATGGTACATTGCTACTGGTGTGTTGTTTACATACGAGTTACAAACAAATCATTATTGTAATATGAATAGTTTGATAAAATCCGAACATTTTCGACCGTAGCATATTATCCGAACGAACGAACAACATTTTTTTTTCAACCTTCCGAACGAACGAACGAACATAACAGTTTCTTTTTATGTTGACGAACGAACGAACGGACGTTCGAAGCCATCACTACTTCGGGCCCATCACGTGCATTGATATCACTGTGAATCCAACCAAATTATGTCAGTTAAAAGATGGACAAGAATTCAGGCAGTTCAAAGATGACTGATCTTTCTAATTTGTCTGTTATCACTCTCATCCAGTTAAAGGTGGCGAAGGGACAAAATTTGTTCATCCGTCCGTCCTTTTATTTATTTGGGACAAACGGACATCTTGTCCTGATGTCCCATTGCCAAAAAGGACAAACAGACATTTATCCTAATGTCCCATTTCAAATTAGGACAAACGGACGGATAAATTTTTTAGAATGGACGAACAAATTGTCTTAATAGGACACTTTTGGGACGGACGAACACAAATTTTGTCCGTCCCAATGGTTGAAAAAATTCATTTTGAAAATTTAAGAAATTTTTTTTGTTTCAAAATGTTGTAAAGAGATTTTTATTGTAAATGAAACAAAACACTCACTATTCATCAGTCCTAACTACATTCAATTCAGTGCCAAAATCAGCTGTTGAATGATTTGAACAGTTTTTCTGTGTCTTGGTGGAAAAAAATTTGAGTTTTACTTGTTCACAGCGTTAATGTATCAACGGTTTAACGTTTGAAAAGTGATTTGTTTATTACCATTTTTATTCCATTACCATACGACCATTCCACACCAAGTGTAACAAAAGTTGCAGATGACCTCTCCGATTTCGCTCAAACTTGGTGTATAAACTTCTTATGGCCAAAAACTCGCAAAGCAAAAAAATTAGGGTGACCTTCTCCACCTGATGAAAAGTTAGGGTGACCCAAATATTGAAAAAAATGAAAAATGGCGTTTTTTGACATTTTTACACTAGAAAAGTGTGGTACAAACTTTCAAAACTATATGCATGGTTGGATAGATAATCGATGGGGCTACAAAAAAGTCCACTAAGACAACCCCATCCGGGCTCATTCAAGCGATTTTTTTGGCTTTTAAGCCAAAAGTCGGCCCACCTCAAATTCTTGAGTTTTTCGATATTCCCTAACTATCCGCCACCTCATATTTTATTAGAAAAAAATTCGGTGTTTTCACCATTTACCATTTTTTCATGGTTTTTCGACTACTTATTTTTTTTCACACCAAATAGGTGGTCTGACACTGATGAAGTGTTCTGATCAAATTCTCGCCAGACTCCAGCGAATCAAAAAATACGAGGGGCAAATCACTCTAAAGTAATTTGTAATAGAGAAAGTAATCGAGAACGTAATTTACGTGTAAAAATTACTTTATAGTGATTCGCCCCTCGAAAAAATAACAATTGCTTTTTCGAATTCTTCGTCGAAAATTAGCCTAAGACTGGTCAATCAAAGATGCTTTTTAAACCTTACCATTACTTCAAATATAACTCGGGAGGTTGGACTTTTCAATCTGCAGCATCAATATGAGTATCATTTGAAGTCTTGATTCAATTTTAAACAGGTCATTCTTAGGCTAATTTTCGACGAAGAATTCGAAAATGCAATCGTTTGTGGCCAAAAATGAGGTCCAGTGCCTTGATTTGAACAGTTGTGGTGAGATTGTGCGATTTTTTCACCTTCTTCTTCAATAATAGCCTGCCTAATGCCAAATTTGAACCATATAAATGAAACATGTTATACGCCAAAAGAAACTAGACATCAAGCGCTACATTTAAGGAACACACCGCCTCTGCGTTGGTGGCTTAGAAGCAATTTAAAATGGTTGCATACTTGCAGGAGCACGATTTTTCAAACTACCGACCTCGAATGGAGGCAGAATGGAGGGTTTGATCAAGTTGGAATATTCTACACATAAGTTGGATTTTCTACCAGCTTTTCAAATATAACAGTGATTTGGGGTTAAAAGTGGGTTTCTGCCCTGTTTTAGCCCTAAAATACTGATTTTCGGTGATTTTTCGACTTTTTTAGCCTCTCCCTCCCTTCCAAAAAGGAGGGCGACACCAACCATCGTTATTTTTTGATTCGCTGGAGTCTGGCGAGAATTTTATCAGAACACTTCACCAGTGTCAGACCACCTAATTGGTGTGAAAAAAAATAAGTAGTCGAAAAACCATGAAAAAATGGTAAATGGTGAAAACACCGAATTTTTTTCTCATAAAATATGAGGTGGCGGATAGTTGGGGAATATCGAACAACTCAAGAATTTGAGGTGGGCCGAGTTTTAAGCCAAATAAAAAGAATTACATTGGTAATCCCGAACTTTTCCGTACCGTTGGCCTGCGTTGTCCGTATGTACTTTTGGTTATTTTTTGTGAATTTTCTTGAAATAAAGGCAGTGAAAATATAATAATGAAAATAAATTGAAAAATCGGTCACTTTAACTAAAACTTCGACAATTTTGTATGAGAGGTAAACCGATTCTTATTATTAGAGACCATTTCGTGCCAAAACCAAATTAGAAACAGTTTCTGGCAGGATATTGGAACGGGCTCGTTCTAAAACGTA
>NW_022602255.1:0-2363 GCF_009176505.1 Sitodiplosis mosellana | reverse complement strand
ACCATTCAACCCAGTTGTATTCTGCTTTCTTTGATTCAATAGACGCTTCATTGCATTGTTTTGTGGTATTTGGCTTTTCTTGGAGCTCGTCTTCAGAACTTGGTTCTCCTTTTCTTTTACCATTTCCATCTTCACTTCTGATTTCACCTCATCCAGATCGTGGAGATCAAAACAAACGTCACCAATCGAATTGTTATGCGGTTCATTGGTTGTTTGTGATGATCTCGGCACTGTCACAATACTGACGTCTTCTTCTGGCTCTTGTTTGACCGTCGGCTCTTGTTTGATTTTCATTCCACAAACACAAATCGATTCATTTTGGAGCGCTGTGGCATTTGGTTTATGTTTATCAGGTGGCTCTGTACCGTGACCATTCATTGCGACGCCTTTACCGTGCTGTCAATAAAAAATCAAAATGTTTTCTTATTAGAAAAACAACACACGAAACCAAACACTTGAGACATTCTACTTCGACACTAGAACTAACTTTTTTGCAACAAAATTGATATTTTGTTTTGGTAAATTGATGGCAAATCGAAGGCTGTATTTCAATTAAATGAAAATAATAACTTCATAAACCAAATCTTGGTGAATAGATTTCAAGCACAAATCGTGTGGTTCGGACTCTGTTGAACAAAGCAAAAATGGCGTCGTGATAAATTGGAAATATTTCTTTAGTTGAACGTGTAGTCGATGCTCGGCTATGTGTTGTTTGCTAATACGACGATGAAACAACAATGAACGAACAGTGCACACAGTCACATGCATTGATGAGTCATCAATGATGACAGTGTCAAACTTTGAAGTGTGGCCTGAAGTTGCTGCTGTCACTTTCGAATTTTTCGTTGGATTTGGATTGCAAATTTTGAAAGCATTCAAAATGAAAATCGGTTAAACAATTTCTTTATATATTTTCGCTAAAACTTCAACCAAGATATTTAAAAAATAAATCATTTCATGGTATTGCTCCGTTAAAGATCAGCGATAAACAATTTTTGAGGAAGCATCAGGCCCTTTGTATGAATACGGTTGGAATGATTGGCAATTTGATTGAAGTAGATTTTACGAAAGAATCGCCGAGGATACACTTCAGATCTCATCGAAGTGTTTGCAAAAACGGGTCTTGAATCCATCGTTCGGGAAAACAACACTTTGAATTGTATTCAAATACGACTCTTCAAAGTTGTCGCAATTCATTTTTTTTTGTGAAATGTGTGAAGCACTCACATTTAAATGCAATTTAAGCAGACACGTCGATAAGTTCTTGAATTCTTTCTAGGCAATTCAATTCTTAGCAGGTTATGACAATGACAATGACCAGCTAATAGCTACGCTTATATTCCGTATGTTGGGCAAACAGTTGAATATTTTTAGGTCAGTTTGACGATGAATCAATCCATCCTCGCTCAATTTTGAAATAAAAGGCACGGATTTATGCTTGACACATCATTGTATTTGTTTTTATTTAAAGAAAATTGTTGGAACAAATGTTGTTCGATTCGATGAGTTAAATTTCAAATAATCTTCGATGGTTGTTCATAGCTATTTGTGAATTTTCTGATGACGGTTGAGAGTTCCCTTTTCTGTGAAGCATTTCGCACATATTCCGCATCGAAATGGCTTCTCACCAGTATGGATTCGCATGTGTCTATCCAGATTTGCTTTTTGAATGGTTGTGTAGCTCTTGCACAGATCGCATTGGTATCCGCGTCGCTTGCAATTGGCTTCATGAATATTTTTTTCCATTTGTTGGGCAAAGTTCTTGAAGCAATGCAAACACTTGATTTTCAACGGACGAGGATTGGTGTGAGTCTTACAGTGGCGTTTTAAGTTAGTTGCCCGTGCGAATTTCTTCGAACATTGATGGCATTGAAAAGATCTTTCACCGGTATGCACGCGCAGGTGTGCTTTCAAATTCGATTGATGGAAAGTAGAGAATTCTTTGCACAGATGACATTCGTAACGACGAACCTTGCAATCGGTTTCATGTTCCACCTTCTCCTCGCTGCGGTGAAATCCTTGGAAGCAATTCAAACAACTGTATAGATATTCTTCGACATGTAATTTCATGTGCAATTGGAGGCTTCGCTTATTCGTGAATCTTGTCGGGCAAACGTTGCATGGAAATGGGCGTTCGCCAGTGTGCTGGAGCAGGTGTCTCATCAAATTGGTTATAAAATCAGTGACGTAGTCGCACAATGAACACATGTGTCGCTTTCCATTTACCTTGCCTTCAGTCGGTTCCTTCCCGTTATGAACCGTGTTTGCTTCGCTTTTCTTTCTAACTTTGGCTGCACCTTTCTGTACACCACCATTCAACCCAGTTGTATTCTGCTTTCTTTGATTCAATAGACGCTTCATTG
>NW_022602254.1:0-5193 GCF_009176505.1 Sitodiplosis mosellana | reverse complement strand
TGTGTTGCTAGTCTCTTTACGCATGCACGCACAGACGAACTCTCTATGACAGTGAAAGAATACACACAACTGATCAGAGATGTGTAAAGCCAAATAATCCAACAAACTGAATTGAGACTTGAAAACTTCTAGCATATTGAAACAACCGACATTTTCATTCTCATCCAAATCTGGCAATATAGCCAACAATGCTATATTGGTGTGATCAGCGTTCTTTGTTTGCTTACGATCTTGCTCAAGGAATTATTTAGAGGAAAATACAAGTGGATTTTGGATAAACAAAATGCACCCCGGGCTCTCGTTTGCTTCGATAAATGCAAATCAATCAAATAATCCACGCTGCGGCGCAAATTCGTAAAAAATTCCTACTCATCCATATTGGTATAAACTCCCGAACAATTTACGAAAGAATTCTATTACTCCGAGTGGAAAAGCCCAGCCCCCTCTTCATGACAGTGAAGATTTGGTGTTTTTCGATTAACATTTTTGAACATTCTTCAAGGTAAGAATGTGTAGAATGTACAATTGAATTTATTAAATGCTTGAAATTGTGGTCTTATTTAGCCAAGTCGCACTTATTAGATGGCATTTAGAACTTTGATGGAGTAAAAAGAACGTATCTGAGCTTTACGAATTGAATATGTTCCACTAAAGTCTGCATTTTTAAGTGTTTTTGGATGAACTGATTGTTGCGCACTACGCGCATCAAATATCATCCATTTCATTTTCGAAGTTTGCTTTTAAGTGTTCCAATCAACCAATATTTGTGACATTTACACTAATATTTTCTTTTAAAATTATTCATGTAATTCACGTAAGTTTTCTCTTTCAACTATTTTAATGCCACGAATACATTAAAAAATTGTTGGGAAAAGATTCCCTAGGACAGCGTATGCATTGTATGGATAATGTAATAAACGACTTTCAAAAAATGATAGCAACTCTATCGGTAAAGTTTTTATCGTGACATAATATTGGAGTTTTAGCTGAATTTCCACCGAATTTGTATAACCAAATTCGAGACTTCGTTGCACACTGCATGTTAACTTCACATTACTGAAAGATCAGTTGAAATTTGTTAGAAAGTTTTAACCAATTTTTTTTTATTCCCAAAGTATTTCGTATTATTGTGTATAAATTAAATTTTCTGCATATTCGCTCACCGACTTTGTTCACATATATGTATTTGACACGTATGCTACATCAGCTTTAATTCGTTAGCACGTAACGTGCTGAAGTAACAATGTCGCAGCTGAAAAAAAAACGATGAAACGCTTGAAATTGTATTTTGGTTCATTAGAGTGGTTTTTTTTTGGCTTTTTTTGAATTTCGCGTCACCAAATATCTTAACCGTTGTAAAATTGCGCAAGAAGAAAATTTCGAACCAGAACTACACTAAAACCTGTGATTGGGACCTGGCGCCCGAGCTATAATTATTCAGATAGCCAAAAATCGCCATTTTTGGCATTTTAAGGTCTTTTTCCTTAACTTTACCGCATGTTTTAGTATATTTTACACCCTGTGGTCAAAGAACATAACATATATAATATAAAAAAACAGTTCTCAATTGATTTTACATCGATTTTTGATCATTTTCAGCGAAAAATGGGTAATTTCAGGCAAAATTTCGACAATTCCGTATGGGAGGTACCCGTAAACCGCTTCTGATTGACTTCAAATTTTCTGAGGTTTCATTTTTCAGAGAAAAAATGAGATTCTGAAAGTTTCACGTTGATTGCATTTGCGCAAGTTTGGGTTTTGTTCCTCAATTGTTTTCGAAAGTTTCTTGTACTTTCTATTTGGTTATACCGCTTCAATGAAGATTCCCACAAAACAAATAAACATATTTACACCGTATAGCACTCAAATTCTTCGTTTGACATCCCTCTATGAGATTGCAGCAAGAAACTGTACTGGTCCAATCGATATAAGTCATTTTGAGCCCACCAAAGTCTCAAAAAGTAGCCAAATTCTCTTATTTTCCACTAAATTTTGTACAAAAAGTACTGTAACTTTGGATAGAGGTATGATATCAACACATGTTATGGCTTTAATAAAAGGTATTGAAGCCCACTTTTATAAAAAATCTTGATGCAATGTGCTAAATTTGCAAAAAGTGTTCATTTTTGAGAAGAATGGCCTACAACATAAGCTAAAAATACACATATCATTATAATAGTGACGAATTGCGAAAATAACATGTAAATCAACAAGAGAAGAGCAATTTTTATTGTTTTTTGAGCCTATAAATCCAAATACATCATTAGTTTGGTCCCATCAAATCTAGTTATTAGGATATACCTCGAATATTGATTTTGCATATATTTGAAACGTAGGTAGAGACTTCAAGCTCCAAAAATGAACACTTTTTACAAATTTAGCACATTGCATCAAGATTTTATATAAAAGTGGGCTTCAATACCTTTTATTAAAGCCATAACATGTGTTGATATCATACCTCTATCCAAAGTTACAGTACTTTTTGTACAAAATTTAGTGGAAAATAAGAGAATTTGGCTACTTTTTGAGACTTTGGTGGGCTCAAAATGACTTATATCGATTGGACCAGTACAGTTTCTTGCTGCAATCTCATAGAGGGATGTCAAACGAAGAATTTGAGTGCTATACGTTGTAAATATGTTTATTTGTTTTGTGGGAATCTTCATTGAAGCGGTATAACCAAATAGAAAGTACAAGAAACTTTCGAAAACAATTGAGGAACAAAACCCAAACTTGCGCAAATGCAATCAACGTGAAACTTTCAGAATCTCATTTTTTCTCTGAAAAATGAAACCTCAGAAAATTTGAAGTCAATCAGAAGCGGTTTACGGGTACCTCCCATACGGAATTGTCGAAATTTTGCCTGAAATTACCCATTTTTCGCTGAAAATGATCAAAAATCGATGTAAAATCAATTGAGAACTGTTTTTTTATATTATATATGTTATGTTCTTTGACCACAGGGTGTAAAATATACTAAAACATGCGGTAAAGTTAAGGAAAAAGACCTTAAAATGCCAAAAATGGCGATTTTTGGCTATCTGAATAATTATAGCTCGGGCGCCAGGTCCCAATCACAGGTTTTAGTGTAGTTCTGGTTCGAAATTTTCTTCTTGCGCAATTTTACAACGGTTAAGATATTTGGTGACGCGAAATTCAAAAAAAGCCAAAAAAAAACCACTCTAATGAACCAAAATACAATTTCAAGCGTTTCATCGTTTTTTTTTCAGCTGCGACATTGTTACTTCAGCACGTTACGTGCTAACGAATTAAAGCTGATGTAGCATACGTGTCAAATACATATATGTGAACAAAGTCGGTGAGCGAATATGCAGAAAATTTAATTTATACACAATAATACGAAATACTTTGGGAATAAAAAAAAATTGGTTAAAACTTTCTAACAAATTTCAACTGATCTTTCAGTAATGTGAAGTTAACATGCAGTGTGCAACGAAGTCTCGAATTTGGTTATACAAATTCGGTGGAAATTCAGCTAAAACTCCAATATTATGTCACGATAAAAACTTTACCGATAGAGTTGCTATCATTTTTTGAAAGTCGTTTATTACATTATCCATACAATGCATACGCTGTCCTAGGGAATCTTTTCCCAACAATTTTTTAATGTATTCGTGGCATTAAAATAGTTGAAAGAGAAAACTTACGTGAATTACATGAATAATTTTAAAAGAAAATATTAGTGTAAATGTCACAAATATTGGTTGATTGGAACACTTAAAAGCAAACTTCGAAAATGAAATGGATGATATTTGATGCGCGTAGTGCGCAACAATCAGTTCATCCAAAAACACTTAAAAATGCAGACTTTAGTGGAACATATTCAATTCGTAAAGCTCAGATACGTTCTTTTTACTCCATCAAAGTTCTAAATGCCATCTAATAAGTGCGACTTGGCTAAATAAGACCACAATTTCAAGCATTTAATAAATTCAATTGTACATTCTACACATTCTTACCTTGAAGAATGTTCAAAAATGTTAATCGAAAAACACCAAATCTTCACTGTCATGAAGAGGGGGCTGGGCTTTTCCACTCGGAGTAATAGAATTCTTTCGTAAATTGTTCGGGAGTTTATACCAATATGGATGAGTAGGAATTTTTTACGAATTTGCGCCGCAGCGTGGATTATTTGATTGATTTGCATTTATCGAAGCAAACGAGAGCCCGGGGTGCATTTTGTTTATCCAAAATCCACTTGTATTTTCCTCTAAATAATTCCTTGAGCAAGATCGTAAGCAAACAAAGAACGCTGATCACACCAATATAGCATTGTTGGCTATATTGCCAGATTTGGATGAGAATGAAAATGTCGGTTGTTTCAATATGCTAGAAGTTTTCAAGTCTCAATTCAGTTTGTTGGATTATTTGGCTTTACACATCTCTGATCAGTTGTGTGTATTCTTTCACTGTCATAGAGAGTTCGTCTGTGCGTGCATGCGTAAAGAGACTAGCAACACACAACAGTAATAAGTGAATCTCTGTTCATCTCGTTCGGACATTTACAAACTATACTTACAGTCATGGACAAAATTGAGCGTACGCCTATAAATTTGTGTTTTATTTTTTCCAGTAACTTTTCATCTCAAATGTAATATATCAATGGGAAGTACATGAAAAATGAATAACATTGGCAATTTTGAACATCAAAATTGGCCGGCCAATAGGCGGCTTATGGCCCTCGGTAAAAACGGCCAAAAATTCAACTTTTTCCCCAGCCGTTCGATTTAAAAAGTTTAAATGCAGTTTCGAAGGCCTTCAGGAGCAGATACTTTTAAACGCTGAAAACTTTCTGATTGGTTTCAATTTGGCCAAGTTATGGCCGTTGGAAAAATGGCCGATTTTTTTCGAAAAATTAAACCAAGCGTTTGATCGCGAAATGTCATATGTCGTTGGAAAGCCCATTTAATGAAGATAATTTTAATAGTATAAAACATAGAAATCGGTTACAATTCAACCAAGTTATAGGCGTACGAAACTGCATTTAAACTTTTCAAATCGAACGGCTGGAGAAAAAGTTGAATTTTTGGCCGTTTTTACCGAGGGCCATAAGCCGCCTATTGGCCGGCCAATTTTGATGTTCAAAATTGCCAATGTTATTCATTTTTCATGTACTTCCCATTGATATATTACATTTGAGATGAAAAGTTACTGGAAAAAATAAAACACAAA
>NW_022602253.1:0-4236 GCF_009176505.1 Sitodiplosis mosellana | reverse complement strand
ATCGAAATTGCCTGACAAGTGACAAGGCCAATACCAGCTAAAAAAAACGTTATCAAACCCCACAGATTGTACAAATAATTTGGATTCCTTCCAGGTAACATTCCAAGTAGTCGAAATACTCGCATTTGATTGCTTATCATCGAAGTCGAATCCATCTAGAAAACACATGGAATTTGTTTTTACTTTTTAAAATTTCGACATTGTATTCGGTATTCTTCCAATCTATATCATAAGATACCAATTCGAACGGAAATAATTTTCGGTGAATTTTCAAATGTCATTCACTGACATACATTACGATCATTTCATTTTCTACAAACATGCCGACGGTCAGTTATATTTGTGGCGATTATACGAACGCCATTCGTCGAACAGTCAACAATCAAATGAATAAAAAGAATTACATTCATAATCCCAAACTTTTACCTACTTTGATCCACAATTTTTGTATGATCTGTATAATCTGGTTTTGTTCAATTTCTTGAAATAAAAACAATCTCAAAGTGTGACGAAAATGTATTTTTGTGATCATCTTAAAAAACAAATCTAAACGTGTAGTTTTTATGATGATCTTAACAAAATTTGCGAAAAACGTTTTCGAGACCGATTCCTATACTTTCCCTACACATAGTGTGTACGGAAAAGCAATAAAAAACTCTACGAAATCACGATGACATATCAGGAATATAAATAACATTGAGTGTAAACGCAGTGCTTCGGTTTTGAGTGATTCATTTGTCATTCAACAGTTTGTTATCTCGTCGGAAATGTGGCAAATGTTTTAGCTGTGTGTTAGTTACTTTTCCATTCTTTTGAATTTTGAATATAGAAAACTACGCAGAAGTAAAATCTCCGTCCACTTTATCGTCAACATTCGGACACAACTGGTGCCGCATAGTTTATAATCTAAGCGAAGAAGTTGTAGTTCTTCGAAAAAGTTCCAAAACATTGTGTAATCATTAGGTTTTAACGAAATTGAATTTTTTCTTGATGAATGTGTGACAATCCATCGCTTAATTTCTGTGCAATAGAAATTTCAACAACCAAAAATAACATCAAGTAATAACGAATTAAATTCATTAAGCAACAAACAATTCAGAAGTAAAGCAACAACATGATCATTAAAGGCACCAATACGGAATTAATTTCGTACCACCCGCTGTCAATAGTAGACCGTAGGAGATAAGAGTCAAATATTCGGGCTGAGCAACAATATTTGTATCAATTAAGCAACATCTCGCGTGATCAATTGAAAAAACTGGCGTCTTCAAATATTTCATTACTGCGAGCGAATAAAAAGAATGTGAGTGAAATCTTTTTTTTTCAAATTCAATTTAACTTCCGAAAAATAAAAAATGAAAAAAATAAAAACTAATAAAAGGGCTATAAATGAAATAAAAAGGCCCATTTCATATCTTATCACATTTGAAAGAGAGTCAAAATCGTCAGTGGCACAAATATTCGGAAATAATATTCGACACGTGCGGTCAATACGATTCCGTGGCCAATCAAAATGAGATAACAATCAACTACTTTTTTTTAGCGTTAGTTCATACAATTTCAATTTATTACATTACCTCAGTTTCGATTTTATCAAAATATTTACTTTTCACAATTCAGCCGAATGATTGAGATTGAAAATGGTTCACTTACAGTACTGTTTGGTCTTGCGTTCAGGCTTCAGGTTTTATAGCCGAACGAAAATCAATAATTGTTGAAAAAAAAAGCGTTCACCAGTAAATTTGACTTAAATAATAAATTTCATAGGAAATAATCCCAATCGTTACATTTCAAAAACTTTTTATTCCAATTACAATGTTTTTCTACCGAAACTATTCAACTTTCTTTCATCGACCGTCTGAAACCTGAATTTCATAGTTTTGATAAAGAAATTTTTTTCTCCCTCAAATGCCAATGCTAACGAGGACGGTAACAATTACAGTTTCATAGAAAAAAGTTTCATTTGCGATCAACTTGAATCATAAATTCGATCATGCATATTTTACCAACCAATTCCAAACTCTCGAAAACCCGAAACTTAACTTGATTTTTAATCAGGCATACATTTTTATCTAAATTTATGTAAATAGTGCGGAATGACCATTAACAAAAAAAGTTTTCGAAAATGTGAGCATTGACCAAAAAAGAGAAAACAAAATGTAAACCGTGGTATTTTTGTGAAATATAGTGCCTTGTTATATGTTTCTACAGAAAGAAGTGCTCCAAAGTGCGTCATACTGTTTATAACAAAAGCACAACTCTTGCAACATTATGAATTCCATATTGGATTCCTTCACATTTAGTTGTCCTTCATTTGACCTTCTGTAGAAGAATCAATATTATGGGCCACATAATTTATGGCTGAGTGCTTTGCAAAACAGCCAATAGAGAATAAGCCGTTTTCACAATCTGGAAATTTGAAAGAGAAAAATATCTCGAACTAATATTGTTTTTCAATACAGATTTACCGGCATTAAAAATGTAATAGGTAGTAGCATTACGTTAACAAAAATTTCCTGTAATGTTATTACAATTGTAATAGCTATTACCGGTAATGCCAAATGACTGGCATTACAATTGTAATAGCTATTACTTGACCCGTCTGTTACAATATTAACATGTTACCTAACATTAACGGTAATGCCAGAATTCTAACATTATTAATATGATTTTCTAACATTACTCACGCAATGTAATGCCAAATGTAACATGTTACCTAACATTAACGGTAAGAAAATTCTGGAAGTGGGTTTTGGTGGATCCTCAGGATTGTTCAAAACCGCTCCTGGTTCTGGAAGTGGATCCTCAGGATGGACCAGGGCATTGTCAAACCCAGTCTGATCCATCCTGAAGATCCACCAAAACCCACTTCCAGAATTTTATTACCGTTAATGTTAGGTAACATGTTAATATTGTAACGGACGGGTCAAGTAATAGCTATTAAAATTGTTACATATTACCAGTAATGCTAAATTTTGGCATTACAATTGTAATAGCATTACTTTGGCTCTTCGTTACAATATTAATGTGTTACGGCAAAATGTAAATCTGTATTTTTCAATTTCTTACAAAATTGCAATACCTTTATGAAGGTGTTGATATCCATTTTGAAAAAATTTCCAGCATTCATAACAAACGGTCGTATTGATCTTGTGAGGAATATCAATAGACTTTTCTTTTCACTCGGCCCAAGTTCATACCATTCCGAAGAAAAAATAGCAACCGGTAATAAGTCACACTTGTCCATCAAATTTGTACTAGCGTAGCTTGGGGTGATGATTTGTAATAGCATTCCGATGGTATAGCTGGCAAGGAATATCAATTGCGTGGTGGTAAAGTTTTGAGCCTAAGAAAGTGTTCGAGTTTATTGGAACGACGTGAACGGAAATCTATTTTTTTCTCTTATGTCGAATTATCAAAAGAAATGCACTTAGGTTTTCAATCATTCAAAAAAGAACAATACCTGGGAAAATTGGTATGCACAAGTGCATATGATGGGTGCACTGATGCTTACTTGAACGAAAAATATTGCGGAAAGATGGTTATTCAATTCGGTTGCATAGCTGAAATAAACAAAATTATCATTAAACTGAATTGACTATTCTTCGAACGAAACACATACTCAGTTAGCAGACCATGATGATTGAGTTGTTCCAACAGTCGCAATCGATTCGAGTCATTCGCCGATCGCCTTTCGAAATTTCCAATTTTTTTCAAATGCAACGACAATACTTCGATATGACCACATAATAAACTGATAAGTAAAAAGCCAAAAGTGTCAGATGTACATGCTATGATACAATTTAAGCAATTGCCAATCGCCTGAACAACTAAAACGCTGTAATAAACAATTGGCTGTTGAGCAAAATCGTATGGAACTAGAGCCGTTGACTTCCATGTGCACTCGGTTTTATCTAGAAAAATGAGTTCGAGAAACAATGGCGGCAGAGATCCAATATAAGAACAGAAAAAAAATATAATGATTCGACGACAATACGCGAAAACATTCTTCATTGCGTAGATATCGTCATGATTTTCAATTCGCTTATCTGCTGTCTTCATGATATCCAAAATGTTGAAAAAGTGTTGACGATGCGAATTAAATAAGAGGATCTTTATTGTTATGTGTGCCGTTGTAGACAACAGTAGCAACTCTTTAACTAATTCGTTTGTGGATTGTACGTATAAAATCGAAATTGCCTGACAAGTGACAAGGCCAATACCAGCTAAAAAAAA
>NW_022602252.1:0-1808 GCF_009176505.1 Sitodiplosis mosellana | reverse complement strand
TTTTTTTCTCTCACGTACATGTTTTTTTCTTCTTCTGCTATGTGTGGCTTTCGAATGCAAAATAATACACAAAATTGCACAGTGTTTTAAAACAGAATATATCGTGTACTGTTGAGTATGTGTGATCCGATTATGGGCGCGATGCGATAAACTCATTCAGACCAAATTATTTTCTTCGTGCCACATTGAAATTTCATTCATTGTGAGCTATTTTTCGTGTGGCACAACCACTCCAGCTTACGTGTGTGTATGAGTGATCGGATTTTTGTTTTTCGATTATAATACCATCATTATTTTGCAACGCTTATTTTCCTCTCTGTCTTTTGCTCGTAATTTTCCCTCCGTTTTTGCCGCAAATATAAAATCATTCCAATTATTGTGTTATGTTTCGATTTTCCGCTTAAAATCCGTTTTCATCGTTGTGCTGCGCATTAAATGCGCTAATCGAACAAAAGAAAATCGATGCACAATTCACAATCGATTCCATTATTTTTTTTAATAAGTACCATTGAGCCATGTGAAACGAAATGTGGGCCTTTTGGTTAACGGTATGGCACGGCATAAAAAACACCGCCCGTTGTTCCATATTAACGCATTAATCGGTTTATTAGCAATCGATTTGATTGATTTGTTGTAATTAACCATTTGTCTTTGTAATCGGAACACAATCAAAGACATTGTGGATTGATGGTGCGCGCACTGCACCGTCGACAAGTATTTCATTTCCTGTGGAATGTCATGCTGTTTTTGTTAGTGTTATGTGTACGCGTGTTTGTGTGGAACAACACTCCATTTTCGAGAGTAACTACTTAAAGTTTATTGTCTGCGATTTTACAAAAAGTGTCACTTGTGTTTGGCGCAAGCGAGAGCGAACGCCAAGTATATAATGCGCAACTTCACCATGAGCACATCCAGTCAAGTGTGCCTCCATTGTCTACGCTTGACAAGTTTTGAATTTTACTCTCAATGGCTTTGTTATCCACGTTTTCGGGGTGGGTAAGAGACATGCATCGCATTGGCCGAGAGCATTGTTGAATTGTGGCACGGAATCTTGAACTGCAATCGTTGTTTGGCTGCACATTTGAAAAGGTGTAGAAAAAGAGACATTTGGCAAAAAAACAGAAATCAGAACGGAACCGATAATCAAATCCAACCAGTTGAACTCGGTATATTGGTGTCGGAATGTAGACAATATTGGATTGTGTGTAAGTGTGAATACAGGCACTTGCAATTTCAACAGGTGATACGGTCCGATGGCAATTCGATGCGTGCGTCCATGTTTCATGCAGAAAAAAAAACAATCTAATCAATTTTTTTTCATTCATTTCAACATTTTTTTTTAATATCGTGTCGATGGTTCTTGTAAATTGTGAAATAGAAAATTGTTTGGCCTCATTGTTCGCTCTTTTTCCAAACGGTTAATGTCATTTAAACGCACACAAAAGAATACGCGCACGATCACTGACCGACCGCATGTGATGTGATCAAAACCAGCGTCACACCAGCGAACACAATCATAGGCTATTAAATTTTTGAAGCAATAAAAAAAAGATTAAAATTGCGTATAATTCGATATAATGAGCATAAAATTATAGTCAAATGGCTTTGGTAAATGTGGCGAAATTAATTTTCTCGCCGTCACGATAAACGTAGAAGAAAAATGCCGAATTGGTCAAGACAATTCCATAAGTGTATCAATTCCAAAATTATTCAGTCAATGACAGATATCTGAGGATATATACTGAACATAGGAACTCAGCGAGCTGAGATTGGGACGTTTGGATTATGTGACTTGCTATTTGTGCAAA
>NW_022602251.1:0-2030 GCF_009176505.1 Sitodiplosis mosellana | reverse complement strand
TTTGCACAAATAGCAAGTCACATAATCCAAACGTCCCAATCTCAGCTCGCTGAGTTCCTATGTTCAGTATATATCCTCAGATATCTGTCATTGACTGAATAATTTTGGAATTGATACACTTATGGAATTGTCTTGACCAATTCGGCATTTTTCTTCTACGTTTATCGTGACGGCGAGAAAATTAATTTCGCCACATTTACCAAAGCCATTTGACTATAATTTTATGCTCATTATATCGAATTATACGCAATTTTAATCTTTTTTTTATTGCTTCAAAAATTTAATAGCCTATGATTGTGTTCGCTGGTGTGACGCTGGTTTTGATCACATCACATGCGGTCGGTCAGTGATCGTGCGCGTATTCTTTTGTGTGCGTTTAAATGACATTAACCGTTTGGAAAAAGAGCGAACAATGAGGCCAAACAATTTTCTATTTCACAATTTACAAGAACCATCGACACGATATTAAAAAAAAATGTTGAAATGAATGAAAAAAAATTGATTAGATTGTTTTTTTTTCTGCATGAAACATGGACGCACGCATCGAATTGCCATCGGACCGTATCACCTGTTGAAATTGCAAGTGCCTGTATTCACACTTACACACAATCCAATATTGTCTACATTCCGACACCAATATACCGAGTTCAACTGGTTGGATTTGATTATCGGTTCCGTTCTGATTTCTGTTTTTTTGCCAAATGTCTCTTTTTCTACACCTTTTCAAATGTGCAGCCAAACAACGATTGCAGTTCAAGATTCCGTGCCACAATTCAACAATGCTCTCGGCCAATGCGATGCATGTCTCTTACCCACCCCGAAAACGTGGATAACAAAGCCATTGAGAGTAAAATTCAAAACTTGTCAAGCGTAGACAATGGAGGCACACTTGACTGGATGTGCTCATGGTGAAGTTGCGCATTATATACTTGGCGTTCGCTCTCGCTTGCGCCAAACACAAGTGACACTTTTTGTAAAATCGCAGACAATAAACTTTAAGTAGTTACTCTCGAAAATGGAGTGTTGTTCCACACAAACACGCGTACACATAACACTAACAAAAACAGCATGACATTCCACAGGAAATGAAATACTTGTCGACGGTGCAGTGCGCGCACCATCAATCCACAATGTCTTTGATTGTGTTCCGATTACAAAGACAAATGGTTAATTACAACAAATCAATCAAATCGATTGCTAATAAACCGATTAATGCGTTAATATGGAACAACGGGCGGTGTTTTTTATGCCGTGCCATACCGTTAACCAAAAGGCCCACATTTCGTTTCACATGGCTCAATGGTACTTATTAAAAAAAATAATGGAATCGATTGTGAATTGTGCATCGATTTTCTTTTGTTCGATTAGCGCATTTAATGCGCAGCACAACGATGAAAACGGATTTTAAGCGGAAAATCGAAACATAACACAATAATTGGAATGATTTTATATTTGCGGCAAAAACGGAGGGAAAATTACGAGCAAAAGACAGAGAGGAAAATAAGCGTTGCAAAATAATGATGGTATTATAATCGAAAAACAAAAATCCGATCACTCATACACACACGTAAGCTGGAGTGGTTGTGCCACACGAAAAATAGCTCACAATGAATGAAATTTCAATGTGGCACGAAGAAAATAATTTGGTCTGAATGAGTTTATCGCATCGCGCCCATAATCGGATCACACATACTCAACAGTACACGATATATTCTGTTTTAAAACACTGTGCAATTTTGTGTATTATTTTGCATTCGAAAGCCACACATAGCAGAAGAAGAAAAAAACATGTACGTGAGAGAAAAAAATGTAGAGAAAAAGAGTAACACATGGAGAAAGCGTAAACACGAACACTCATCAGCAAATTGCTGGCAAAAACGAGGCATTTCGTGTACACACCGCATTAGTGGAGTTCGTGTTATGTTTTGTTTTGTGTTTTGATTGTTGTTATTTTTTCCATCCAGACTCTGGCATGCGAATAGAATTTTTTTTCTCTCACGTACATGTTTTTTTCTTCTTCTGCTATGTGT
>NW_022602250.1:0-3683 GCF_009176505.1 Sitodiplosis mosellana | reverse complement strand
CAAATATTCACTTTTTTCAGATCATACGAAAGGCTGGCGCTGTTTTCACTATGCTTCAAAGTATGAAATGAAACGAAAACGAGCTTTGTTCAAAAGAACTAACTGATGAACGAAAGAAAACCCACCGAAATCGTGATGAACGGAAAATTCTCATGTAATCCACAAACATATTTCGTCGTTAGTTTGTACGAAGTAATTTTTCATTTGAATAAAATGCCATTCAAAATTGAATACTGTGGTTATTTTGTGATTCTTTTCATTTTTTGTTCTTTTTCTGTTCATTTGCATCTTCTGCTTCTTTTTTTTCATCCATAATCGCTTGTAAAGCACCGTTGCCAAGATATGCACATTCTCATTTCTCATTTCTCATTCACAATGTTTACTGTGCGCAATTTCTCAAGATAGACGAAGCAAGCGACTCGATTGTTTGTAAGACAACCGATTAAAATCTACGTAGAAATTGAACGTAAGTGTGAGCGTGATAGCACAAGTGGTGGGCATCTAAGCGAATAGGAACTTCGAAGCTGGTGGAACGCTCAATGGGAAATCGTCAATTTTTATATATCAGGGTTTGGAAGCGATGGACACATAATTTTTGACGAATTCGGCTCGGAAATCCGCTCTAGTGGATGTTATTTGAAATTTAGGCGCTTTCAAGATAAAATCCAATTTCACAAAATTATGTCGACAAATCAAAAGTGAACAAAATCTGATCAATTTGTTCGGAAAACTCTTTGCTTATTTGAACAACTCGGTTGCGTTTTTTTCTAGGCTCTTTATTGATTACCTCAACGCTTATACAATATGATTGTTTTACGTTGGTTGCAACTTTGGTTTCTGTGTGCTCAAATTCTATTTCGGTGTGTGCACGAAAATCCGTGCGGTAATTTGAGGTTGAAATCGTGCTTATATGCTAAATGAGTGTAATTTGATTCGCTTGACACGAGCATACCTGTTCCAAGCAATTGACCATAATGCGATGGTATATTTTTAGACTTGCACATGTTATATTTTTGGCATTGTTCGTTTACTGTTCTCAAACTTTCGTCTACAGAAGAAACCATCTATATTAAATGTTTAAGCGCAGAGCGGTTCATGATCTGAAGAGATTGTAGTGACATTTAAATGTTTATTCAATTTTTCCAGGAAACGATGAGGTGCAAAAATAAAGTCATTACTTTTGAAAATCCATAGTATAGTGTGACCTACTTCCAAATTCAGTATCAATTTCTCTGTAATTCAAACAAAATTTATGACAAAGAGGACATGACGTAAAAACTCGGCTTAGGATAAGTAATCTCAGAATTTGGGTTTGAAAAAGAATGATACAATGATATGATATTATATTATACCTAATAGTTATGACACCCTTGAAAAAGGTTAAGAAAAAACACAAATTGTGAACACTTCTTGAGAATATCATCTTCAAGTTGAAAACATTAAATCAACCATTTCTTTCAATTCCATATTTGTAAGTGGCCTCATACGCTATTGAATGTATAGAACCCAATTGCCATTCATCAATTAAAAATAAGAAAGGATAAAAGAACTATCACTATAATCATCATTATTTTGGTTACACCTTCTTTATTTTAGTACTCGATTGAAGAAAAACAACATTTACTGAGAATGAAGAAGTTAGAGTGATGAAAAAATGCGTGGTGAAAAAAGTCAAAATTGAATGAATATCATCGATTTTCGCTAGGGGTATTTATCTCTCACGAATCTTCGGGATTCGCCACGAATCTTTTTAATTTTTATACACGCCCAAATGTAAACTGATTCGAATCACTGCAAATCCGAAAGATTCGTACGAATCTTTTACGAATCTCTCACAAATCTCTCGCACAAAAGATTCGTGGCGTCAGTTTGACGTTTATGCCATTGTTTACCAAGTGTTAGTTGTTTTTTCACATAACACTGAATAAAATATAAATTGATAATGGTATGAATAAATGATAAATTTTATCTCATTAAATATAGTTCGATTTTAATTAGGTTTGTGATTTTTAGGCATCGCTAAAGTTGTTTTCAGAAGTTGAAAATGTGATGAATGATAAAATTCCACCTGACATAAAACATATTTTGCAAGAATGTGCATTTGACACTGAATCGTCTTCGGAAGCTATCGATGCTGATGTTGTTGCCGATATCGAGAGACATGTGAACGATGACAGGGAAATTGTGAAAAATAATTCGTATGAAAACGTAATTCCTTTCAAGTTCAAACCAGGCCATAAAATTTTCCTGCTGCAGTTGCCAAAGGAAATTGAAAAATTGAGAGAAACAAAAACTGAAAAACCTAAGGAAAAGTTCTCACTGACTCAATTCAACTGTATTTATGTCTTTAGCAACAATAATTTTTGGCTCACTGTTTTCCAAGTCACTTTCTATTTTACGTTATTTTGCTTGTGATGAAATGGTTTTTTTTTGCAATGCTAAAAGCAATGCTTTGTGTCCCGGTTTAAATTTTAAATTAAGATCTTGTTGCACGATATTTTCATATACAGTTCCCGTCAAAAGAAATTTCTTTTCATTCACGTGATTTTCAATTTCTTTTATTTTATTTTCATCTAATAATGCCAAACTGCTTTTTGTATAAAATCCCGCGTGCTCAATAATTTTTTCTATACCGATCGGTAAACGTTGTCCAATAATTTGTTCAACTTGTGTGAGCGGTGCCATTGTAATGGAAGTGTCAAAACATTTGTCAAATTTAAAGGGGCACTGATTCGACTCTCTACGAGTCTCTGTAATGTAAACACCATAGCGATCTGTATAGTGCACTGCGATTCGCGCGAGTCGTAGAGATTCGTCACGAATCTTTGGCGCAGTATAACGTGCAATGTAATGCAAAATGATTCGAGTCGCTTGAGACTCGTACGAATCTTTTCAGAGATAAATGCCCCTAGGATTTTCGTAACAAACTGTGTTTAATATGAAAGAAAGAGATAATCACAACATTCGTTGAACGTTGACGTTTTGGGACAGTTTTTGTGGTAACTTTTCTCTGTGCGGCAGAGAACTTTTCAAGCTTAGGTTTTCTCTGTGCGCCCATTCTCCAAAAAAAAGGGTTCATAATCAAAACAGAGAATTATATAATTTGGTTGGTGGAAAAGCGAGAAAAAAAAATTAGGGGTTTGTAAATATAAATTAGGATAAAAATTAAAAAAGAAAAACAAGAAAATAACAAAATTAGATGTTTACTTTTTTTTCATTGTCACTCCCATTTGGGACACGCGTGCCAGAAAGAGTAAACTACCAGGTATAAATATATGGACAGCAATTCGTTTGGGCTCAGTATAATTTCAACAGTGAACCAAGTGTGGAAAATAAGTGAACCATGAAGGCGTTGCATTTGGATCAAAAGACACTGAAGCTGTTGGGCATAATCAGTTCAAAAGGCAAACCATACCACACTCGTATGGTCATCAGCCAATATGTTTGCGTGGTCACACCAATTTTATTGTTAGTTCCACTGATCGCATTTTTCATAGTTTATTTTCGCGATGTAGCCGAAGCGACCAGCGCTTTTTACCTCATTTGCATCGCTGGAATGGGAGCTGTTACATATTTGGATTTTTGGATAAAACGTTCGATGGCTATGTCAATTATAGACAAAATTCAACAAATGGTCAATGACTCTGCTGAGGATTTCCGGCCCATGTACAGGGAAACTGAAT
>NW_022602249.1:0-2725 GCF_009176505.1 Sitodiplosis mosellana | reverse complement strand
ATTCAGTTTCCCTGTACATGGGCCGGAAATCCTCAGCAGAGTCATTGACCATTTGTTGAATTTTGTCTATAATTGACATAGCCATCGAACGTTTTATCCAAAAATCCAAATATGTAACAGCTCCCATTCCAGCGATGCAAATGAGGTAAAAAGCGCTGGTCGCTTCGGCTACATCGCGAAAATAAACTATGAAAAATGCGATCAGTGGAACTAACAATAAAATTGGTGTGACCACGCAAACATATTGGCTGATGACCATACGAGTGTGGTATGGTTTGCCTTTTGAACTGATTATGCCCAACAGCTTCAGTGTCTTTTGATCCAAATGCAACGCCTTCATGGTTCAACTATTTTCCACACTTGGTTCACTGTTGAAATTATACTGAGCCCAAACGAATTGTTGTCCATATATTTATACCTGATAGTTTACTCTTTCTGGCAGGCGTAACAATAAATGGGAGTGACAATGAAAAAAAAGTAAACATCTAATTTTGTCATTTTCTTATTTTTCTTTTTTAATTTTTATCCTAATTTATATTTACAAACCCCTATTTTTTTCTCTCGCTTTTCCTTTAATCAAATTATATAATTCTCTGTTTTGATTATGAACCCTTTTTCTTTGCACAGAGAAAACCTAAATTTGAAAAGTTCTCTACCGCACAGAGAAAAGTTACCACAAAAACTGTCGCAAAACGTCAACGTTCAACGAATGTTGTGATTATCTCTTTCTTTCATATTAAACACAGAATCACGGTAGCATTAACGTAAGCGTTTAAAAAAACAGTTTGTTACGAAAATCGGCGAAATTCATTCAATTTTGACTTTTTTCACCACACATTCTGGTTACTATAACCTCATCATTCTCAGTGAGTGTTGTTTTTCTTCAATCGAGTACTAAAATAAAGAAGGTGTAACCAAAATAATGATGATTATAGTGATAGTTCTTTCGGAATCATAATATGTAATGTATACAATCCTATGCTTTGACGTTTGTCACAATATAAGCGCCACCAAGTCTATGGAAAATGAACTATGCAATACTATATGGAATGATGATGTTGAACGTTTGAACGTTTTCCGAGCGTTCAAATTGAATACATTGGACTTATACGAACAAAAGAATCATGGCACAGATGGCGCTTTATTTTATGCATTCCATACACATTGTGATTCCGGTTCTTTTATCCTTTCTTATTTTTTATTGATGAATGGCAATTGGGTTCTATACATTCAATAGCGTATGAGGCCACTTACAAATATGGAATTGAAAGAAATGGTTGATTTAATGTTTTCAACTTGAAGATGATATTCTCAAGAAGTGTTCACAATTTGTGTTTTTTCTTAACCTTTTTCAAGGGTGTCATAACTATTAGGTATAATATAATATCATATCATTGTATCATTCTTTTTCAAACCCAAATTCTGAGATTACTTATCCTAAGCCGAGTTTTTACGTCATGTCCTCTTTGTCATAAATTTTGTTTGAATTACAGAGAAATTGATACTGAATTTGGAAGTAGGTCACACTATACTATGGATTTTCAAAAGTAATGACTTTATTTTTGCACCTCATCGTTTCCTGGAAAAATTGAATAAACATTTAAATGTCACTACAATCTCTTCAGATCATGAACCGCTCTGCGCTTAAACATTTAATATAGATGGTTTCTTCTGTAGACGAAAGTTTGAGAACAGTAAACGAACAATGCCAAAAATATAACATGTGCAAGTCTAAAAATATACCATCGCATTATGGTCAATTGCTTGGAACAGGTATGCTCGTGTCAAGCGAATCAAATTACACTCATTTAGCATATAAGCACGATTTCAACCTCAAATTACCGCACGGATTTTCGTGCACACACCGAAATAGAATTTGAGCACACAGAAACCAAAGTTGCAACCAACGTAAAACAATCATATTGTATAAGCGTTGAGGTAATCAATAAAGAGCCTAGAAAAAAACGCAACCGAGTTGTTCAAATAAGCAAAGAGTTTTCCGAACAAATTGATCAGATTTTGTTCACTTTTGATTTGTCGACATAATTTTGTGAAATTGGATTTTATCTTGAAAGCGCCTAAATTTCAAATAACATCCACTAGAGCGGATTTCCGAGCCGAATTCGTCAAAAATTATGTGTCCATCGCTTCCAAACCCTGATATATAAAAATTGACGATTTCCCATTGAGCGTTCCACCAGCTTCGAAGTTCCTATTCGCTTAGATGCCCACCACTTGTGCTATCACGCTCACACTTACGTTCAATTTCTACGTAGATTTTAATCGGTTGTCTTACAAACAATCGAGTCGCTTGCTTCGTCTATCTTGAGAAATTGCGCACAGTAAACATTGTGAATGAGAAATGAGAAATGAGAATGTGCATATCTTGGCAACGGTGCTTTACAAGCGATTATGGATGAAAAAAAAGAAGCAGAAGATGCAAATGAACAGAAAAAGAACAAAAAATGAAAAGAATCACAAAATAACCACAGTATTCAATTTTGAATGGCATTTTATTCAAATGAAAAATTACTTCGTACAAACTAACGACGAAATATGTTTGTGGATTACATGAGAATTTTCCGTTCATCACGATTTCGGTGGGTTTTCTTTCGTTCATCAGTTAGTTCTTTTGAACAAAGCTCGTTTTCGTTTCATTTCATACTTTGAAGCATAGTGAAAACAGCGCCAGCCTTTCGTATGATCTGAAAAAAGTGAATATTTG
>NW_022602248.1:0-5002 GCF_009176505.1 Sitodiplosis mosellana | reverse complement strand
TCTCTCTCTCTCTGTCGATGTGAATGAATTTGTAAACAAGACAAGGTTCGATGTTTGCCATAAAAGAAGAGGGTCGTATTTTTATGCACACTACAAGCATTTCACACTGCATTTACTGTGTGTGTGTGTGTAGCGCGCACCCTTATCGAATGCTAATGTCCCCGATCGGAAGAAAAACCACCGCTTGCTGTGTGAGGGTAGACGAGAAAAATATGATGACTCTGACGGATTTACCGTATTATTTGAATGTTTCGCTTTTGCAAGACACATTTTAAATCGACAACAGTGTGCGAACATATAAAACCTTCGATGCGAAAGCAAAAAAAAACCATCAGTTGAAATCAACAATTTGGAAAATGTTTACTATATCAAAATCTCACTCTGCCACACACACACACACACACCGAACTCACAATGTCCATGGAACGATGTGATATGTGGCGCAACTAGGTGATGTCCGCAGAAGTTTTGTCAAAATTCATACACAACCAACTTGACATTCAGTTACATAGTTCAGCTAACCCATAGTACATCCATCCATGGGCTAGGTGCGCCACCAGCGTGAAAAAATATGACAGTATATGATTAATACACAGCACATTGTGAGTTCGCACACACAAACAGAACCGAACAATATCATTTTCAAACGATTGTTTACCCAAATTCACATTGATTTGTTTGCTTTTTTCATTTATTCACTAACTGTGAGGTATTTTCATGCTTTATCGGATTATGAAAAGATTAATTGGCATTATTTTAAATATTATTTTTGAAATTTCTTCCATTTTTTTCCTCGTTAAGCGGTAGAACAAAGGGATGATGGCAAATAACAGCCGGAGCATCATACTCCAAATAAGAATCGGTAAGTATATTACCGTTTGATGAAGTCGGTCTCAGTGTGAATATCACACTGTGAATCGCTATTGCATGCAGTGTTGGAAAACCTTTGGTTGGATTATTGTATCATTAAACGGACACCGTTTTTTAGTGAAACATTAACATGAATGGGAATGGAGCCAAACATGAACTTCCGAAAATTTCAGTCAGATATGAGTGGTATAATGATGAGGGGAAGTGAAAACTTCACTCACTAAAATAGTCAGATAGTTCAAAACGAAAAAAGTGACAAAATCGTTTGTTCAAAATGAGAAGCCAACCAATAATGGCTAATAATAAGATACAGATGTTTTTCAGTGCACTTTTGAGAATGAGAGCAAAAGTTCTTTTTTTTTCGAACAACAAATTTAAACATTCGATTTGGTAGAAAATTACACATTAGGTTTTTTTTATGCAAACGTGTTCATACATATGTATATATTCACATTACCTGTGTTTGGCTTCTGATAGAAAACCGCGACGTTGATAATAAAAAACACATATATTGCAAACAACCCATATAAAAAGGGGTTGCTGCCGTTTGAGCTAGATCTAGCGATGCATTTTGATGTTTTCTTTCATTAAACGTATGAAATTTCGTCACGATTCCATATTTATTCACCAAAAAATGTGCCCAATAGTTTACTTTGATTTTCGTCATGCTTATCCTTCAACAAAAAGGATGTTGACAAAAGCAATTAACAAACAATAGACAGTTTGAAAGTTACAATGAAAAAGGACTTTTATCAAAAATGAAAAAAAAAAAAACCAAAAAGATGTTTTCATTTTCAGCGTTCAACTTAATTTCCTCTCTGTGCATGTACAACGTAAACGATAAAACGAAAATATCAACAACTACTTCATGTCAACAAATCAGATATTCCTCGTTTATTTTTGTTGTGTGCCCGATAATCTCGTTGGCCCCAATGACCAGTTCCTTGCAAATGCATGCGTTTTCAGATTTGCTACACTAACACAATGAATTGCATCCCATGTACGTCTTACGTGAGAAACAATTTCACATATAGCTTAAGCTACTAAAACTGCAAGGTGACCAAATATCCACATACATTCGATTACATCTCTCTGTATTAGTTTATATTATCAATGCTATTTCAAATTAGTTTCATTTCAAAGCAGTAGCTTAGTTTATTGTAAATTCTTCAATAAGGAAATCAGTTGCTGTTCAATTATTCAACCAAAAGCATCGAAAATGAAGTTCATCATCGCTCTTGTCGTAGTCCTAGCAGCAGTCGCTTCTGGTAATTGTAATTTTTTTAGTTAAAAAGTTGAAGAAATTTAGCGAGTTTTATTGGAGAAATTAATTTTTTTTAAATTATTTATAAATATGTTCAAATTACTTTTGAATTATTTGCATTCAGTGTTGAAATTCCCATTTAAAAAGACATTCTTTCCAACAAAAAAAAATCCGCTCTTCACATCATTGTTTGTACATTGATTTTGATTACATAATGGATTTCAATTTGAATATTGGACACATTTTTCCCACAAAATGAAAACAGAATTTATTTCACATTAGCAACGAACTCTTTAGATGATTAAGACTTATACGAATCCAGATAAAAGCTTGTATTTTTTCTAAATTATTGATCTTTCTCATTTTCTTTTCCATACTTTTTTTCATGCTCGTAGCCACGGAAATTTGGGAAGGAAAAAAATATAAAAACTATGAATCGGAAAATTTCGAAGAATACATGAAGGAACTTGGTGTTGGATATTGGACGCGTTTGGCCGGTAACAGAGTTTCACCGACCGTTGAATTGAAAAAACTGCCCGATGGCAAATACCAGCTGCTCACCAAATCGACATTCAAGGATTCAACGATCGAATTCGAATTGGGCAAGGAATTCGATGAGACAACCTTGGACGGTCGTGATGTGAAGAGTGTTATTACATTGGACGGCAACAAATTGACCCATGAAATGAGCGGTGATCCACCATCCACCATCATTCGTGAATTTGGGGACAAAGAAATGAACGCAACAATGACAGTTAAGAATGTTGTTTGTACACGCAAATATCGCGTTCAAGAATAATTGGATTCAATTCCGTATTCGTCTGTCGAAAAATGTTCAAGTACGAATACTAAAACATAATATCAAATAAATATACCAAACACACATCATCGTTAATTATACAGTCTTCTTTTTCTTTATTCCTTTGCATTTTCTTCAATCTCACATGTTTTTTTCTGTGTTCACTATCGCTTGACTGCATGAACTGATTTTTGTGCAGAAAGTTCAAGAGTTTCATTAAACGGCGACAATAACAATTTCGCCTGACTTTTGATTTTTTTTTTTATATGTTTACAACGGATTTTCAATGGGTGATGAGTGGTTTTGACCCACTAAAGTAATCAGACAGTTCAAAATGAGAAGTCAATCAATAATAGCTAATCAGACATAGATTTTGTTTCTTCTTATGCAGTGTCGGATGCACATTTGATATTGGGAACAAATCTTTTTTCGAACACCGAAATTGAACTTTGATTTGTTCGAAATTGGCACATTTTGTTTTTGTATATTACATACACGTTGATGTAGCTTCTCTTCCTTTCAGATTATGGAAACGATTTCGTATATTCACATCAACCGTATTCGGTTTCTGATAGAGAAAGGCAATATTGATAACAAAAACCCATTTTCCATATCGCGAATGACCTTATATAATAAAGATGCATTTCGACATTTTCATTCGTTCAATTTTAACGCAAATGTTTGCAAAGAAATTTACATACCAAAGGTTTTCAGCGCACGGTCACGTGCTCATGTTTATTCACCAAACATATTTGCAGTTGTTTAATTTGATTTTCATCATGCTTTTTCCTCGTTGACAAAGGCAAACAATAGACACAGTCTATGTGATGCGAACGGATTTTTTACCAAAGATAAAAAAAGAAACCCGAACGATGCTTTCATTTTCAGCGTCTAAGAGAATTAATTTCGTGAATGGTTTTGGTGTTCAAAATCAAATTGCAAATGACGTCTGCATCAGTGAATTCAATGGCGGTGAACGCTACTCAACTTGTGTGCATTCTCTTTCTGCCACACAAAAAGGGAGCTCTTTCTTCCGTTTCTTCGTTTGGCGTCGCTTCGATTCATGAAACCTGTTCCATCCATAAAGAAGGGCGACAACGACAACAACGAATGTTGATGTACGAATCGTGAAATTACGTTCACGTATATACGCGAGGAATGTTTGATTTTAATCGCTCATATTACGTCGCATTAGACAATGGTATATTCGATTTAAACATTTATTGCGTGCGCAAACGTATGTAATATGCACACTCTCTCTCTCTCTCTCTCTCTCTCTCTCTCTCTTTCTCTCTCTCTCTGTCGATGTGAATGAATTTGTAAACAAGACAAGGTTCGATGTTTGCCATAAAAGAAGAGGGTCGTATTTTTATGCACACTACAAGCATTTCACACTGCATTTACTGTGTGTGTGTGTGTAGCGCGCACCCTTATCGAATGCTAATGTCCCCGATCGGAAGAAAAACCACCGCTTGCTGTGTGAGGGTAGACGAGAAAAATATGATGACTCTGACGGATTTACCGTATTATTTGAATGTTTCGCTTTTGCAAGACACATTTTAAATCGACAACAGTGTGCGAACATATAAAACCTTCGATGCGAAAGCAAAAAAAAACCATCAGTTGAAATCAACAATTTGGAAAATGTTTACTATATCAAAATCTCACTCTGCCACACACACACACACACACCGAACTCACAATGTCCATGGAACGATGTGATATGTGGCGCAACTAGGTGATGTCCGCAGAAGTTTTGTCAAAATTCATACACAACCAACTTGACATTCAGTTACATAGTTCAGCTAACCCATAGTACATCCATCCATGGGCTAGGTGCGCCACCAGCGTGAAAAAATATGACAGTATATGATTAATACACAGCACATTGTGAGTTCGCACACACAAACAGAACCGAACAATATCATTTTCAAACGATTGTTTACCCAAATTCACATTGATTTGTTTGCTTTTTTCATTTATTCACTAACTGTGAGGTATTTTCATGCTTTATCGGATTATGAAAAGATTAATTGGCATTATTTTAAATATTATTTTTGAAATTTCTT
>NW_022602247.1:0-1374 GCF_009176505.1 Sitodiplosis mosellana | reverse complement strand
CGCTACCGCCGCAATGTGTGTGTGTTTGGGGCGCGTGTACGGAATTGCCATAGTCATTTGGTGTGTGCGGATCGTCAATGGCTGAATAAAATGGCAGTCATTTATTTTGATGGCGGAACACCAAACAACGAAAAACCGCATCGTCATTCTTGTCTAAATGTGTTTTGCAACGAGATAAAGAGAGAGAGAGAGAAAAAGAGAGAAAAGCAAAACGCGTCCAAAACCAATACCAATTTCTGGCGCCCATTTTGCCCTCAACGGCATTTTCACTAATGCACGATCGACATCTCTTTCACTCACTCACCACCACCCTTTTTCTCTCGCACTTAATCGCTCTTCTTCAAATTCACTCATTCACTCTTACTTTATATATACGTGTCGTTCGTTTTATATATCCTCACGATTTTCGTTTAGTTTTTGGGATATTGTCTGAATGACGCGAGCGAGCGAACGAGCTTCCAAAAGCTTAACTGCATCGTAACAGCTACAACAACCCATATGCCGAGTAAACGAGAAAGATGAACAAGATCCAATGGCAAAGAAACGATCCAAGAGAGAGACGAAATGACTAGAAAAAAAACAAGTCCATGCCATACCATCATGCACTACTGACTGCCTCATCCATTTCAATGTGCAATATAAAATAATGTTTGATTATATTTCAGATGTTTTCACTAGACTTGTGCACGAGATGCATGCACAACTTGCGTTTTCTTCTTCCTTCTTCTTCAATTCGATAGATGCGTGTCGAGCAGTGCATTTTCCTCGTTCGGCTCTTTGTATTCAGTATGCAGTACGATATGCAATGGATTTTGTGTACAGCCGAAAATCCTCAAGCCACCATAGGATCTATAGCATCGGCGCACACACAAAAAAACACTGTATGTGAGCGTCAAGTGAGTCTCGAGAAAGAGAGAGAAAGGGTGAAGAGCCGAGACGAGGGCTCATGCAAGACGGATAATTTATCATTTAGATGCAATAGAAGCATTCGTCGTTTTTTTTCGTTGTTGTCGTCGTCGTTTTGTCTTTTATTACATGCTTTCTGTACACACAGATCCTTGCCTGCACACACACACACTTACATTTCTTTGCCTCGCCACTAGCATCAAACTTTCATATCACACAATAACAAACTCTGGTGCGTTTCTCTTCTCGCTTACATTTCATATTTTATATTTTGTTGGCTTCTGTATGTTTTTCAACAACACAAACACTATTGCGGCGGCACAAAGAGAGAGAAGGGATAGGATGGGTTACAGGCAAGTCATCCAACAATTCTCGATAGTAATCACTATCCTCACCGGTAATAGTGGAATCTTATGTGATGTGTGTGTGTGTGTGTGTGTGTGTGTGTGTGTGTGTGTGTGTGTGTGT
>NW_022602246.1:0-1713 GCF_009176505.1 Sitodiplosis mosellana | reverse complement strand
CGCTACCGCCGCAATGTGTGTGTGTTTGGGGCGCGTGTACGGAATTGTCATAGCCATTTGGTGTGTGCGGATCGTCAATGGCTGAATAAAATGGCAGTCATTTATTTTGATGGCGGAACACCAAACAACAAAAAACCGCATCGTCATTCTTGTCTAAATGTGTTGTGCAACGAGAGAAAGAGAGTGAGAGAGAAAGAAAGAAAAGCAAAACGCGTCCAAAACCAATACCAATTTCTGGCGCCCATTTTGCCCTCAACGGCATTTTCACTAATGCACGATCGACATCTCTTTCACTCACTCACCACCACCCTTTTTCTCTCGCACTTAATCGCTCTTCTTCAAATTCACTCATTCACTCTTACTTTATATATACGTGTCGTTCGTTTTATATATCCTCACGATTTTCGTTTAGTTTTTGGGATATTGTCTGAATGACGCGAGCGAGCGAACGAGCGCTCGCGCACATTCTTATCCGATGCATTTTCCTCGATTTTCATATATCCATTCGCTTTTGCGTTTAGCAACAACAGCAGCATTTCTCAGGCATAAAAGTCGTAATGTGTGTCGTTGACGTCGGTTCGTTCGCTTCCAAAAGCTTAACTGCATCGTAACAGCAACAACAACCCATATGCCGAGTAAACGAGAAAGATGAACAAGATCCAATGGCAAAGAAACGATCCAAGAGAGAGTCGAAATGACTAGAAAAAAAAAACAAGTCCATGCCATACCATCATGCACTACTGACTGCCTCATCCATTTCAATGTGCAATATAAAATAATGTTTGATTATATTTCAGATGTTTTCACTAGACTTGTGCACGAGATGCATGCACAACTTGCGTTTTCTTCTTCCTTCTTCTTCAATTCGATAGATGCGTGTCGAGCAGTGCATTCTCCTCGTTCGGCTCTTTGTATTCAGTATGCAGTACGATATGCAATGGATTTTGTGTACAGCCGAAAATCCTCAAGCCACCATAGGATCTATAGCATCGGCGCACACACAAAAAAAAACACTGTATGTGAGCGTCAAGTGAGTCTAGATCGAGAAAGAGAGAGAAAGGGTGAAGAGCCGAGACCAGGGCTCATGCAAGACGGATAATTTATCATTTAGATGCAATAGAAGCATTCGTCGTTTTTTTTCGTAGTTGTCGTCGTCGTTTTGTCTTTTATTACATGCTTTCTGTACACACAGATCCTTGCCTGCACACACACACACTTACATTTCTTTGCCTCGCCACTAGCATCGAACTTTCATATCACACAATAACAAACTCTGGTGCGTTTCTCTTCTCGCTTACATTTCATATTTTGTTGGCTTCTGTATGTTTTTCAACAACACAAACACTATTGCGGCGGCACAAAGAGAGAGAGAGAGAAGGGATAGGATGGGTTACAGGCAAGTCATGCAACAATTCTCGATAGTAATCACTATCCTCACCGGTAATAGTGGAATCTTATGTGATGTGTGTGTTTGTGTGTGTGTGTGTGTGTGTGTGTATGCAAGTGCATGTTGACGATGGGACAACGGGGCAAATGTGAATATATCTTTGTGTGTGCACACATTTTTGGCGTGTGTGCCTTTCCATTTTCGGGAAAATGCTATTAGGGAAATGCGTTTTTGTTTAGTTGGCCGCAATGTGATCGCGCGAGACCAACAACACACTGAAGTGTAAACGAAGAGAAGCATCAATTGACACTACTAAACAAACATAA
>NW_022602245.1:0-1027 GCF_009176505.1 Sitodiplosis mosellana | reverse complement strand
AGTGCAGAATGTTGGCCAACACGTCTCGACCACTTGCCAAAAAACTGGTCGAATGGAATACGGCACTTGTGTTCAATGTGATCATTCGTTCGCAACGCATTTTCAGCTCAGTTTGTTCATAGCGTATGGCCAAAGCATAGCCAATGCACACATTTTCGATGGTGAGACTGTCGTTGACAAACTCAACACAAGCTTTGAAACAATTGGCCACGTTGTATCGATGACCAAGGCCCATCACCTCAGCTACATTACCAGCGGTGAGCGTCACGCTTCTCAAGTAGAAATACTGTAAGAACTCTTTGAAAGCCGGCGCCGTGTGTAGATACTCCTTCTGACCGGTATTCATATGGATGTCACCTGACACCTTCCATTCACCATAGAACATCGCTCGGAATACATCACTTGTGATTGACAAAATATTTTTATGGGCAGGAGCATGTTCGATAGATCAAAGACACAAATCACTTCTGAGAATTGAGATTAGATCGATTTGGACGCTCAATCGAACTGGAGAAGATATTTGAATCGAATTGTTTAAATTGCTCTCAATGTACTTAATAACAACAAATATTAAAATATTTTGCCATTGAATCACACACATTCCAATGAGAAAATATTCGAAATAATTTTCCCTTCAAACAAGAACATTCAGACAATCATTCGAAATGAGGTTGCTGTGTTGACTTGGCTTTGCCTTGTTTCACTTACCTTCAATTAGTTTATGTCAATGACAAAATATATAAAAATAACAACAATCGACAATTTAGTTGAGTTTTTGACAAAAAAATTGATTGCAATCAACTGTAAATTTTGATTAGACTTAGAAAATGTGTATTTATTTAAAATGTTTATTCATTTCGCTCTGCGCCCTATACATGTTCATAGGATAAAAATATTTGAACAAGAATACTAGATGTAAGCAATTGATTCCTACTTAATTCAAAATTCAGTTAGTCTCAGTTACTATTAGAAGTACCAATTGGAAGATTGGTCACCTTGGTTCCAATGTAATAAACTGGACATTTAT
>NW_022602244.1:0-3801 GCF_009176505.1 Sitodiplosis mosellana | reverse complement strand
AAAAAACTGTTCGAATGGAATACGGCGCTTGTGTTCAATATGATCATTCGTTCGCAACGCATTTTCAGCTCGGTTTGTTCATAGAGTATGGCCAAAGCATAGCCAATGCACACATTATCGATGGTGAGACTGTCGCTGATAAACTCAAGACAAGCTTTGAAACAATTGGCCACGTTGTATCGATGACCAAGGCCCATCACTTCAGCTACATTACCAGCGGTGAGCGTCACACTTTTCAAGTAGAAATACTGTAAGAACTCTTTGAAAGCCGGCGCCGTTTGTAGAAACTCCTTGTGACCGGTATTCATATGGATGTCACCTGACACCTTCCATTCACCATAGAACATCGCTCGGAATACATCACTTGTGATTGACAACAGATTTTTATGGGCAGGAACATGTTCACCGTCGTCGCCACTTGAACCAAACACGAAATTTACATCGGCCGTTCGGGCGTCAAGATACAGATTTTCAATACTTGATGAAACCACACAATTGTCATACGTTCTGACCAGGCCATTCGATGTGTTGACCATCGATATCGAAATTAACTCGATTCCGGGCGATGTGTTTGTTGTGTCTGATTTGGATTGCATGATGCTAGAGTTCAGAAAAATAAGAGGAAATTTTAGCAATTGGCCATTGGATCTATTGATTTGTTTGCAAGGAGTTTCTTTACAATCACCTGATTTGGCTGTGGAAATGAGTCGAATTGAGCTCGTTGCTGTAGAGTTGAGCCTTTGTTTACACTTCACAATAGACGACGAAAATCGGTTTCAATTTGTTTTACCAAACAATGTTTACACCTTTCGGGAGACGTCTTCGGATTGAGGTTAAAAACAACTGGTCAGTTGGCTATCAATTCAATGCTAGGAAAAGTTGGAAAAACAACAGAATATCAATAAATTTTCTTATTTCCGTGGTAGATTGGGTATCACCAAAATCCTTGGTCACCAGAAGAGGTGACTTTTTTTCAAAGTGGCTAGAATAACATGAAATAATATCGTAAAAAGCACTTTGATATATCCAGTGTGTGTTTGTCATCAATTTACATACTTTTTCTTTCCAATGCCAATCAGAATATGTTAGATTGATAGCATACAGCCAATTACACCACTCCTTTCTAGACAGATCAATAAAAACAAATGAAAACTTCGGTGAGCGAAACAAAACAATGAAAAAAACGAAACGAACTTCTAATGTGAATGTAACAATGTTGTGCAGAGATGCATCTGTCACAGAATGGCGCTATATTTTTGACGTTTGTACGAAATGTTCCGTCCTCTGTGTGTATGTATGCGTTGAACGGTAGAATAAACACTGTCTGTCATGGGTGTACACTGTTCAGTGTACACTAACGCTCAAAAGTTTGGCATCATATGAAAATGCCTTATTTCTATTTTCCGTCTCTTCCTTAAAAAAAAATTGAGTCATAATTTATTTGAATGGCTATGTCTTGATCGATTGCCAGCGGATTTCGATACTCGATGATGAAAACAATATGTTCTTCTGAAGATCTTCTCTGTGATTTAAATAGCTTTCTAATTCTAATGTTGGAAACCTAAAAAAACCTGTCTCGTTCAAAATCTAAATTTTTGCCGGCCGAATCAAATGGGCCAAAATGGTCGTAAGCTGGCCAAACTCAGCATACAAACCTATTCATCAGGATGAAATCAGTTTTCATATTCAAAACAGATTTTGAGTTGAAAAAGATGAGAATTCATACAAACGATGGACTTTCAGGTGGTCACAAACTGTTGAGTATTGCTATAATTGTGGATAAACACTAGGCCACATGATCCAAATCACAGGAGACAATTCACTGAAAAAGGAGACACTCAATGGATGTATATTCCAAATAAATGATTCAAAAAACTATGCGTGAATATTGGGAGGTTTCGATGAAAACAAGTAAACAACAAACACTTTCACAAATTAGTTGGTAGATGAATTTTATTAAGAAAATTATTTTGATCATCATATTTCAGCAAAAATGGATGGGTTGGAAATTCCAACTTGGAATGAATAAGCAAGAGTGTGTTTATTTTTCTTCTTCTTTCAATCTGATTATATGGGAAATTGAGCTATTTTTTTCTTATTTCGTATGCATTTTAATCTTGTTTTCAATTCAATAATCTAATTCATCAGATTCATATTCTGATGATTCAAGGACATTTACAAATTGGCGTGCATAACGAAAATTGTTATTGAACAATGTTGGTTTGAATCCTGGGCATGAAATCATGTGTACGATTTCTTTGTATTGGTCTAGCGAAAATATGGCACCATACACAAGGCTCAATGCACCGAATTCCTTGATTGTCATTGATCTAAATCGAATTTTATAAAATGATGAACCAAGGTGGGCTTCAACAATCTCTTTGGTCAAATCATTCTGTTTGCTTGTGTACTTGGTCCACGCCATGCATGCCTCGAAAACATCTTTTTCCCGACATTTCAATATATCCATTCCCAAAATTTTGGCCAACACAGATTTGGAACTTTCCAAGAAGTTATGTGATTTGAACACAGCCATCGTGTTCCGTGCAATCATCTCCTCGCAGGATTGTTTCAACTCATCCAGATCGAATAAAATGGCAAGGCTCAAACTGTGGCATACGTTATCGATGTGAAGCCGCTTTTTCAGCAAATCCACGCAAATTTGAGTGCATCTTGCGACGTTGTACTTATGTCCAAGCGCCATGACTTCTGCGGCGTTTTCTTCACGTAATTTTACCTTGGACAAGTAGAAGAATTGCAAGAACACCTTGAACGCCTTTGCTGTGGTGTCAACGATTTTCACATCTCCTTCCTCAGGTAGATCACCGTAGAACATCTTCGTGAAAACGTCACTTGCTGCTGCTAACATTGCTTTGTGAGCTGGCACACGAACGTCTTCTGATTCGAACACAAAGTTCACATCGGCCGTTGAATCGTCCAAATACAAACTTTTAACACTATCCATGGGAATTCCATTGTGGGTCTCTTCTTCGGTTTTTTCATCGGCAGTTTTTGGCCTCTTGGCTCCATCGTTCAAGATTTGTTCAAAAGAACTGATTCTCTTGGCTTCTTTCTTTGGAAGCATGTTGACGGTTAAATGTGTACAACTTCTCCGATGTCAATACCTGAAAATGACCATTGATTCGAGCGATTAATTACATTTCCACCATTGATGAATGAGAACCAATCAAATTAAGGCATATTTCAATCGATTCAATGCATTTGTATGACAGAATTTATTACTTACACTACGAATTTCGTGTCGAGTTGGGAACGGATATCGTGTTGAGGTTAAAGTAGCCTGTAGCAGTGTAGCAATCTGTCTCTCTGGTAAAATCTCTGAAAATGAGCAAAAACACACAATTGACGTCAATTGATCGCTTATGGAATTGTTTTTTACGCAAATTTGCGGCAAATTATACACTTCTATGCCTAAAAAATGACCAAGAAATAATATTTCACAACAAAAAAGTGTGCAATTGCATTGCAAGGCAAATTGTATCAATTCAACATACCTTTTGCTACAACGACGTCTATTTCAATCCGATTACAGCGGTTATCGTGATACAAATCGACGAAACTAAACACAACACGAGATTTTGGTGGTAATTTAAACTAGACAGAAATATGTAAGTCTGAATTCTAATTAGAACATTATCGCATTTTCAGAATTTGTTGGTCAAAAGAATATTTGCCACGTAAAGACGCTTCGCTGTTTGACAGATGCGTGTATGTATCAAGCGCGCACTTATGAAGTGAGCCTAAAAAAGTATTGAGTCAAACAGTGGATGCGTTTAATGA
>NW_022602243.1:0-2246 GCF_009176505.1 Sitodiplosis mosellana | reverse complement strand
TCCGTTCGAACCTCTTGAGACAAACTGAACAGCTGAACGGATATTCAACGGTGTGTGTTTTCAAATGTTTTTGAAGATGGTATTTTCTTCTGAACCGTTTGTCACAGATTTTGCATGGGAACGGCTTCTCGCCAGTGTGCGTCAACATATGCGTCTTCAAATTGCATGGCCGTGATGCGACATAATCACACGTCGGGCACTTGTGCTGTTTCTTGGTATTTCTTCCCGCAGACTGTTTTCTATGCGCAGCATTGATCAACGCTTTGGCTCTGCCTTTCAATCCAATTTCCCCTTTCTTCGACTTTCCAACCGATGACCTTGGCCTCGCCGCACTACCTTTCTTCGCCTGTTGCTTCTTCGCAGTGTTTCCCTTCGAAGTGTCATTTCCACCTGCTTGCTTGCTTCCTTTTTGCGTCGATTCAACCTTGCTATCGGCTTCAGCTTCTGCTTTGAGCTCCAGTTTGGCATGCGTTGAATACAAATCTTCGATGCTCAGCTCGTTGTTTGCTCTTTCGACATCGAATTCAACTGTAGAGCCAGTGTAGCTTGATCGTGGCACCGATACCATAGATACTTCGCCATGATCTTCTGGTTCCTCCTTGACCATTGGCTCCTTCTTTATTTCAACGACATCGGACACCCTTTCCATAGCCTCAGTGCGAGTAGCATTTGGTTTCGTTTTGAGTGGAACGTGCTCACTTCCGTGTTGGTTGTTCATCATTCCAAAATCCAATGCTGTAGATACGAATTTATTAATTTTTGTACTAATTTTCGATAAAATGTAAATCAAATGTGATAATGGTTGAGATTATTTACCCGTATAGACTTGTTCAATCAGAATGTGCTGTTTTTAAAGCACAGCCCCACAATGAGGTTATTTGTTCAATTTAATCCAAAAAATTATGCAGAAATGGAAAATAAATGCTTGGTCGAAATTATTTTTACTCTAAAATTAGAATGATACAGTTTCTGAACTGAAATTTAGAAGGATGACTGATATTAAACGCGATTTATTGGCGATAAAATGAAAATCGCGTGATTGATGAAAATGTGCTCTTCGCATCACAATTATACAGTGGATTACTTGTCAGTGTGTGAATGGAAAGGCGTTGGTTCGCAAAAGTGGCGCTCGCGTCGTGATACATATTATGTCATATGTCACGTATTGAACATTTTATACAGTTTGAATAAAACATGAAAAGAAATGATGGAAAAAATTAATGATATTTTTAAAAAAATCAACAGAGATTAGGTGCTTTCAACATCAAAATTCATCAAAAATCGATACAGACAAATATTTATCGTTGTTAGAATGATCATGACATCAAACATGATTACTTGAATTTATCGTCAGTTTATTTGCATTTGAATAGCTTTGAACAATGTTTATGAAATAACGAATGGAAATAATTTTTTTTGGCGACTCCTCAAAACGGATTGAACAGCAACTCTTGGATCAATCCAATTGGTTTGTTGCGACACAGTCGATCGTCATGGAATCGAATGATGGTTTCGTGTCCAATCAGCACCTTTGTTTTCAGTTGGCGATGTGCAAAGCAATGACTGTCTGGGGATTGTTGCATTCGAATTTCGTAGTTACGACCAATTCTAATGAGTACCGGCTTCGGCAGTGTGATGACTGTGTCTTTCATTGGCTGCAGAGCTGATGTGAATGTGACGAGTGTATTAGTTCTGGCGATGTTTCGAGGTTCAAAAATACCTGGAATTTCAACAATTTTCACATGAACGGGCAGAGTTGAGTTTAACTCACGTAAATTGCCATTGCTTTCCTTTATGGATACCCAAGAACAAACAAATTTTCCCAATACAATCGCCTTATTCGTTGAGAAAGTGGTGGTTTCAATGTCCTTAACCGGGGAGTGACCCGTTGCAAATGGCTCTTCGGAGGATTCATCACACGACATTTTGTCGTCGCTGCCGTCGGTGTCATCGTCTTCACTTTCATCTTCAACAAAGCACATAGAAAGCATTTTTTCGTCTTTCGCATTTTCATCACTAATTTCTATGGGACGATAACAATTGAGCACGTTACTGCCAATCCATTGTGGTTCACGGAGGCTGTTGTTGAACATTGGACTGCCAAGTGGTGTAATCAATTTCGGCAATGTTATCTTCTGAACAATGTATTTGTATTCCTCGAACGTGAACAAATGGCCGTAGCGAATGTTGAGCAAACAAAATTCCTTCATTGTCATCGATGTAAAGCGAATCTCGTAGAACAAGTC
>NW_022602242.1:0-5180 GCF_009176505.1 Sitodiplosis mosellana | reverse complement strand
TAAATATATGTCAATCCAATTCCATTTGAAACGTTTGGTTTCGAACATTCCGGGGCCCGTTATTCATCACCATAAAAAAATAAACTTAGAAAAAACACGCGAGTCGCATCCGTCTCTAAATCGCATCCTAAACGGCATTTACTCCGCCCCAGGGTAAGTGGTTATGAGCCGCCACTGCTCGGCTTGAGCTGCAACTATGGGTAAGATCCGATTGAGAGACACATGCGTACTGCGAATGAAATAAAAAGAAATGATAATGATTAATATTCAAAAAATGATAATGGGTGAGATCACAAGGCAATTAAATTTAGTTATCTTCATGAATTGGCAACAAACTGAGTTTTGCCACCGGACGTTTAAATTCACCAGTGCTGGTTTTGATGGTAACCACACGTACTAAGCCGTCTGAGCCGGGATGTGTGGCCAAAACTCTGGCCAGGGCCCACTTTGTCGGTGGTAATCGTTCGTCGCGAAGCAGAACCATATCGTTGACTGCGATGTTACGTGTTACTCTGCACCACTTCGGTCGTTGTTGCAAGCGGTTCAAGTATTCAGAGCTCCATTGAGCCCAAAATTCATCTCTCAATTTGCGCATGTAACGATAGCGATTTCCGATGGCCACATTTTCGTCAGCAATCGATACTTCTGGCAATGCAAGTAGGCTGTCACCAGTCAAGAAACGTCCAGGCGTGATGATCGAAAAATCGTTCGGATCATTTGACTGTGGAATCAACGGCCGAGAGTTTAAACAAGCCTCGATCTGTGTAAGTACGGTATAAAACTCCTCGAACGTTAAGCTGGCTTCACCCAATACACGTTTTAGGTGAAATTTTGTCGATTTTACTCCAGCTTCGAACAGGCCGCCGAAGTGTGGAGACGCTGGTGGGTTGAATTTCCATTCAATGCCTTCATTAGCTAGCGCTGTGATAGTTATCTCGGTGATGAAATCATCGTATTCACTCTGTTTCTCCCTGATCAATCCATCGGCACCAACGAAATTAGTGCCACAATCAGAATGCATGCATTTCGGCAGACCACGACGTGAGATAAAGCGACGATAGGCGGCCAAAAAAGCTTCCGATGACAGGTCGCTAACCAATTCGAGGTGGATCGCTTTCACACACAAACACACAAATACAGCGACGTAGCTTTTGTTGGTCTTGATGCCACGACCTTTCGATGCGCGTGTGAGAAACGGTCCACAGAAATCGACACCGACTTGTGAAAATGGTCGGGAAATTCGTACACGCGCTGCTGGTAAGTCGGCCATCAGTTGTTCCGTGAACTTTGCTCGTTGACGATGACACGCGACACAACGATGAATGCTCGATGAAATAGTTCTGCGTGCATGTAAAATCCAGTAAGTCTTGCGAACGTAGGCCATTGTGAGTTGTGTGCCACCGTGCATAGTTCGATAGTGCGCTGATTCGACGATTAATTTCGTAAAGTGATGTTTACTGGGTAAAATGATCGGGTGTTTCTCGTTGAAACTCAGTTCGGAATTTTTTAATCTCCCTCCAACACGTAGAATTCCCTCTGAATCGATGAATGGATGTAAATCCTTGAGACGTGTAACACAATGCGAATCATCCGAATTGCGTATTGCTTCAATTTCACGTGCAAACTCCTGTGCTTGCACAGCACGAACCCAAAACATTGTCGATGAATGCAGTTCGGCGGCGGTGAGTGTTCGTTCATAATTTGTGGTTTGTTTGAGTAGAATGGCAAACAATCGATGAAACCATGACGTTGTACGAATCAATTTTCGTAACATAGAAAACCGATTCAAAAAATCAGCCGTTGAATGAATGTGTGCGTTGACGTGATATGATTTTTTCTCTTCGAGCGGTTCCAACTCAATCCGAAGCTCCGACTCCGGCCACTCAGACTCAGGCTTCCGTAGCCAGTCTGGTCCAAACCACCACAGATCAGCTGTGAGTAAGTCGTCAGGTGATGCTCCACGCGAAATCAAATCGGCGGGATTATCGTGGGTACGTACGTGATACCACTGTTCGATTTTCGATGAATGTTGGATCGCAACAACGCGATTAGCGACGAATATTTGCCATCGATTCGGATCACTGCGAATCCACTGTAAGGCGGTTTGTGAATCAGTCCATAGCCTTACATCGCCCGGTGCAATTTGCATGTGACGCATTGCATTGATGACAAATTTCATAAGATCGGCCAATACCACGGCTCCGCAGAGTTCCAGCCTTGGAATAGTGGTTGGTGTCATCGGTGCAACTCGTGATTTGGAGATGACCAAGCGGGTGGTGATGTTGTTGTCAATATCAACGGTTCGTAGATAAATTCCCGCGCCAAATGCGTGTGTCGATGCGTCGCAAAAACCATGCAATTGTATAGAAATGTGATTAGGCAGAAACGAAATCCATCGGTTTGGTTTGATTGAATGCAATGATTGTAACTCAAGAAGGTACTTACGCCAATCGGTCGCGATTGTATCATCGACCCTCTCGTTCCAATCAACCGACGATTTCCAAACTCTCTTCATGATGATTTTTGCGCGTGCAATTACCGGCGAAACCAAGCCCAATGGATCGAAGAGCTTGCAAATTGTTGACATAATCGCACGTTTTGTGAACAAGTCTGCTGTTTCGTTGATGTTTACTCGAAAACTGAATGTGTCGGCCGCTGTATCCCAAAATGTGCCCAATGCTTTGATGGATTCATCCCGATCAAGTGACACATTTACTTCACGGTGAGTTTCGGGTACAGCTTCGAGTAGCTCCTTTGCGTTACTTGCCCATTTTCGTAAATTCAGACCAGCGGAGTTGAGAATATCAATTGTTTCGCGTTGATCTCTGAGAGCAAGCTCAATCGTTGAATTACCCGACATTGTGTCGTCCATGTAGGTATCAGCTCGAATGATTGCAGCTCCATTCGGAAATTTGGTCTCTTCTTCCTTCGCTAAATGCTTAATTCCCATGATAGCGAATGACGGAGCGAAATTTGTGCCAAATGTGAGTCGATTCATACAGTATTCTTTGATTTCTTCGCTGAAGTCACTTCTCCAGAACAAACGTTGGTAAGTGATGTCGTCGGGGTGGATATGAATCTGTCGATACATTTGTTGAATATCGGCACAGTATGCGATGCGATGGCAACGCCAATTGAGTAGAATGCTGAGTAAATCGGCGAGCATTACAGGACCTGGGTATAAAATGTCATTAAGCGATTTACCATTCGTTGTTTTTTGTGAGGCGTTGAAAACGATTCGAAGTTTAGTGGTCGTACTCGATTCTTTGGTCACGGAGTGATGCGGTATGTAGTACGACTGGCAGTAGAGTTCACCCTCGAGTGAGTAGCGGATGCAATCGTTTTCAGTATTCGTAGCAAGTTGCATGTGATTTTGCGCGATATAGTCCTCCATTCCCTTTGTGTATTCTTCCTTATACTTGGCATCGGATTTGAAGCGTCGCTCCAAGCGCAAAAACTGTTGAAGTGCCAAGAATTTGGATTTTCCCAATACAGCATTCGGATCGTGCGGTGTTCGGAATGGGAGTCTCATTTGCAGACGACCGTCGTCGTTGCGTGCAATTGTATCGTTGAAGAATTCTTCGCAGTATTGATCATCATTTGATTTCATTTGGACGTCAGGCACTGATTCAAGTTCGAAGAACTTTTGAATCGTTTCGTTCAAGCAAACGGAATAGTGATGCTGATTAATTGTGCTTGGCAATTGAGTGTGAATAGCCACCGGACCGGATAAAATCCAACCGAGTTCGGTTTGTTGAGCCATTGGTGTTCCATACGGGCCCTTTCGTAAACCCTCCAACATTACGGCCCAATACAAATCGCCTCCGAGAATTACATCGATTTTGGCTGTCTTCAAAAATTCGGGGTCGGCCAATTGAAGACCGTCAATGTGTGGCCATTTGTCGACCTTCACGTAATTCGTTGGCATCATATCGGTCAATGTTTTCATGACAACCGCTGGAGCCGTGGCTACGAATTTGTCGTTGTAAACGGATTGAATGCACAATTCGATCACCTTGTTGGCATAAATCGGCGGACCACCACCCATCGGTTTAACTTCGACACGCTGATTGAATGGGGTCAGTTTCAGCATCTGTGTTGCTGCGTCAGTGATTGAACAACCGTCACCACCTTGGTCCAGTAGAGCACGCAATGGTATGAATTCACCGGTTTTAGCTCTCACTTTAACGATTGCCGTGGCCAACAATACCTGACGAAATGAATGCATGTTTAATGTTCGGTTGTGATTGGAACGCATAACTGTGTTACCTGAAATTGTATTCGAAAATTTGGGTGCGGCTGTATTAGCCTCGGATGATGATGATTGAGTCGCATTACTCGTTGAATTCGATGAATTGTTGTGTTGATGTGTGAGTGTGTGGTGTCGAGCACCGCATTCCCGGCAATTCCGTGTTGATTTTTCTCTGAATTCTCGGTCCTTACTCGTCATTGCTATAAATTTTCCACACAAACGCACTGGATGTGCCTCCGAGCAAACTTTGCAAACGATTGGATTCCCACTGTTGACTGATTGAGATGATTTCGACGATGAAAAATGATTCGCATTCAATTTCCGCGAACTGTTGTTCGATTTTGAGTTCGTCACCGGAGAATGTAGGCAATTCCAACGTTGGTAAACGTACATCGGATTCACCGTTTGAATGTGTTGAATGGTCTAACGAAAACGAAGCATTTTGTGCACTGTCGTTAACCGATTGTGCGGTCGTTGCGGTCACCTTTGTGATTTGCTCCTGTACAGCTGCCACAGCATCGTAATATGCGTTCTCAAATTCGTCGATATGATTTGCTGTGAAATATTCTTTCTTTTTGTCACTGGCGTTGGCTGCCATTATCAATCGTCGATGATGATACATAAAATCGTCGTAACCAGCTTTGTAGGTTTTTATGCGAGTGTTCAAACGATCGAGACGACCTTTGCTGAATGCCGGTTCATTGGTGAAATTCGTAATGTTCCGTTTCATTTTTGCTAACGCGTCGGCTTGCACGGCTAACATTTCGGTGACGCTTAACTGTTCTGTTTCACTATCGCTCATTGTTCACGAAAATTATGTGGAATATTAATTTACGAAAGGAAAAAAAAACTATGCGATAACTTCGCTTTGCTACCAAAAATGTTTGTATTCGGACTTTGTATTCGGATCGAAATTCTGAGATCTAAA
>NW_022602241.1:0-5666 GCF_009176505.1 Sitodiplosis mosellana | reverse complement strand
TAAATATATGTCAATCCAATTCCATTTGAAACGTTTGGTTTCGAACATTCCGGGGCCCGTTATTCATCACCATAAAAAAATAAACTTAGAAAAAACACGCGAGTCGCATCCGTCTCTAAATCGCATCCTAAACGGCATTTACTCCGCCCCAGGGTAAGTGGTTATGAGCCGCCACTGCTCGGCTTGAGCTGCAACTATGGGTAAGATCCGATTGAGAGACACATGCGTACTGCGAATGAAATAAAAAGAAATGATAATGATTAATATTCAAAAAATGATAATGGGTGAGATCACAAGGCAATTAAATTTAGTTATCTTCATGAATTGGCAACAAACTGAGTTTTGCCACCGGACGTTTAAATTCACCAGTGCTGGTTTTGATGGTAACCACACGTACTAAGCCGTCTGAGCCGGGATGTGTGGCCAAAACTCTGGCCAGGGCCCACTTTGTCGGTGGTAATCGTTCGTCGCGAAGCAGAACCATATCGTTGACTGCGATGTTACGTGTTACTCTGCACCACTTCGGTCGTTGTTGCAAGCGGTTCAAGTATTCAGAGCTCCATTGAGCCCAAAATTCATCTCTCAATTTGCGCATGTAACGATAGCGATTTCCGATGGCCACATTTTCGTCAGCAATCGATACTTCTGGCAATGCAAGTAGGCTGTCACCAGTCAAGAAACGTCCAGGCGTGATGATCGAAAAATCGTTCGGATCATTTGACTGTGGAATCAACGGCCGAGAGTTTAAACAAGCCTCGATCTGTGTAAGTACGGTATAAAACTCCTCGAACGTTAAGCTGGCTTCACCCAATACACGTTTTAGGTGAAATTTTGTCGATTTTACTCCAGCTTCGAACAGGCCGCCGAAGTGTGGAGACGCTGGTGGGTTGAATTTCCATTCAATGCCTTCATTAGCTAGCGCTGTGATAGTTATCTCGGTGATGAAATCATCGTATTCACTCTGTTTCTCCCTGATCAATCCATCGGCACCAACGAAATTAGTGCCACAATCAGAATGCATGCATTTCGGCAGACCACGACGTGAGATAAAGCGACGATAGGCGGCCAAAAAAGCTTCCGATGACAGGTCGCTAACCAATTCGAGGTGGATCGCTTTCACACACAAACACACAAATACAGCGACGTAGCTTTTGTTGGTCTTGATGCCACGACCTTTCGATGCGCGTGTGAGAAACGGTCCACAGAAATCGACACCGACTTGTGAAAATGGTCGGGAAATTCGTACACGCGCTGCTGGTAAGTCGGCCATCAGTTGTTCCGTGAACTTTGCTCGTTGACGATGACACGCGACACAACGATGAATGCTCGATGAAATAGTTCTGCGTGCATGTAAAATCCAGTAAGTCTTGCGAACGTAGGCCATTGTGAGTTGTGTGCCACCGTGCATAGTTCGATAGTGCGCTGATTCGACGATTAATTTCGTAAAGTGATGTTTACTGGGTAAAATGATCGGGTGTTTCTCGTTGAAACTCAGTTCGGAATTTTTTAATCTCCCTCCAACACGTAGAATTCCCTCTGAATCGATGAATGGATGTAAATCCTTGAGACGTGTAACACAATGCGAATCATCCGAATTGCGTATTGCTTCAATTTCACGTGCAAACTCCTGTGCTTGCACAGCACGAACCCAAAACATTGTCGATGAATGCAGTTCGGCGGCGGTGAGTGTTCGTTCATAATTTGTGGTTTGTTTGAGTAGAATGGCAAACAATCGATGAAACCATGACGTTGTACGAATCAATTTTCGTAACATAGAAAACCGATTCAAAAAATCAGCCGTTGAATGAATGTGTGCGTTGACGTGATATGATTTTTTCTCTTCGAGCGGTTCCAACTCAATCCGAAGCTCCGACTCCGGCCACTCAGACTCAGGCTTCCGTAGCCAGTCTGGTCCAAACCACCACAGATCAGCTGTGAGTAAGTCGTCAGGTGATGCTCCACGCGAAATCAAATCGGCGGGATTATCGTGGGTACGTACGTGATACCACTGTTCGATTTTCGATGAATGTTGGATCGCAACAACGCGATTAGCGACGAATATTTGCCATCGATTCGGATCACTGCGAATCCACTGTAAGGCGGTTTGTGAATCAGTCCATAGCCTTACATCGCCCGGTGCAATTTGCATGTGACGCATTGCATTGATGACAAATTTCATAAGATCGGCCAATACCACGGCTCCGCAGAGTTCCAGCCTTGGAATAGTGGTTGGTGTCATCGGTGCAACTCGTGATTTGGAGATGACCAAGCGGGTGGTGATGTTGTTGTCAATATCAACGGTTCGTAGATAAATTCCCGCGCCAAATGCGTGTGTCGATGCGTCGCAAAAACCATGCAATTGTATAGAAATGTGATTAGGCAGAAACGAAATCCATCGGTTTGGTTTGATTGAATGCAATGATTGTAACTCAAGAAGGTACTTACGCCAATCGGTCGCGATTGTATCATCGACCCTCTCGTTCCAATCAACCGACGATTTCCAAACTCTCTTCATGATGATTTTTGCGCGTGCAATTACCGGCGAAACCAAGCCCAATGGATCGAAGAGCTTGCAAATTGTTGACATAATCGCACGTTTTGTGAACAAGTCTGCTGTTTCGTTGATGTTTACTCGAAAACTGAATGTGTCGGCCGCTGTATCCCAAAATGTGCCCAATGCTTTGATGGATTCATCCCGATCAAGTGACACATTTACTTCACGGTGAGTTTCGGGTACAGCTTCGAGTAGCTCCTTTGCGTTACTTGCCCATTTTCGTAAATTCAGACCAGCGGAGTTGAGAATATCAATTGTTTCGCGTTGATCTCTGAGAGCAAGCTCAATCGTTGAATTACCCGACATTGTGTCGTCCATGTAGGTATCAGCTCGAATGATTGCAGCTCCATTCGGAAATTTGGTCTCTTCTTCCTTCGCTAAATGCTTAATTCCCATGATAGCGAATGACGGAGCGAAATTTGTGCCAAATGTGAGTCGATTCATACAGTATTCTTTGATTTCTTCGCTGAAGTCACTTCTCCAGAACAAACGTTGGTAAGTGATGTCGTCGGGGTGGATATGAATCTGTCGATACATTTGTTGAATATCGGCACAGTATGCGATGCGATGGCAACGCCAATTGAGTAGAATGCTGAGTAAATCGGCGAGCATTACAGGACCTGGGTATAAAATGTCATTAAGCGATTTACCATTCGTTGTTTTTTGTGAGGCGTTGAAAACGATTCGAAGTTTAGTGGTCGTACTCGATTCTTTGGTCACGGAGTGATGCGGTATGTAGTACGACTGGCAGTAGAGTTCACCCTCGAGTGAGTAGCGGATGCAATCGTTTTCAGTATTCGTAGCAAGTTGCATGTGATTTTGCGCGATATAGTCCTCCATTCCCTTTGTGTATTCTTCCTTATACTTGGCATCGGATTTGAAGCGTCGCTCCAAGCGCAAAAACTGTTGAAGTGCCAAGAATTTGGATTTTCCCAATACAGCATTCGGATCGTGCGGTGTTCGGAATGGGAGTCTCATTTGCAGACGACCGTCGTCGTTGCGTGCAATTGTATCGTTGAAGAATTCTTCGCAGTATTGATCATCATTTGATTTCATTTGGACGTCAGGCACTGATTCAAGTTCGAAGAACTTTTGAATCGTTTCGTTCAAGCAAACGGAATAGTGATGCTGATTAATTGTGCTTGGCAATTGAGTGTGAATAGCCACCGGACCGGATAAAATCCAACCGAGTTCGGTTTGTTGAGCCATTGGTGTTCCATACGGGCCCTTTCGTAAACCCTCCAACATTACGGCCCAATACAAATCGCCTCCGAGAATTACATCGATTTTGGCTGTCTTCAAAAATTCGGGGTCGGCCAATTGAAGACCGTCAATGTGTGGCCATTTGTCGACCTTCACGTAATTCGTTGGCATCATATCGGTCAATGTTTTCATGACAACCGCTGGAGCCGTGGCTACGAATTTGTCGTTGTAAACGGATTGAATGCACAATTCGATCACCTTGTTGGCATAAATCGGCGGACCACCACCCATCGGTTTAACTTCGACACGCTGATTGAATGGGGTCAGTTTCAGCATCTGTGTTGCTGCGTCAGTGATTGAACAACCGTCACCACCTTGGTCCAGTAGAGCACGCAATGGTATGAATTCACCGGTTTTAGCTCTCACTTTAACGATTGCCGTGGCCAACAATACCTGACGAAATGAATGCATGTTTAATGTTCGGTTGTGATTGGAACGCATAACTGTGTTACCTGAAATTGTATTCGAAAATTTGGGTGCGGCTGTATTAGCCTCGGATGATGATGATTGAGTCGCATTACTCGTTGAATTCGATGAATTGTTGTGTTGATGTGTGAGTGTGTGGTGTCGAGCACCGCATTCCCGGCAATTCCGTGTTGATTTTTCTCTGAATTCTCGGTCCTTACTCGTCATTGCTATAAATTTTCCACACAAACGCACTGGATGTGCCTCCGAGCAAACTTTGCAAACGATTGGATTCCCACTGTTGACTGATTGAGATGATTTCGACGATGAAAAATGATTCGCATTCAATTTCCGCGAACTGTTGTTCGATTTTGAGTTCGTCACCGGAGAATGTAGGCAATTCCAACGTTGGTAAACGTACATCGGATTCACCGTTTGAATGTGTTGAATGGTCTAACGAAAACGAAGCATTTTGTGCACTGTCGTTAACCGATTGTGCGGTCGTTGCGGTCACCTTTGTGATTTGCTCCTGTACAGCTGCCACAGCATCGTAATATGCGTTCTCAAATTCGTCGATATGATTTGCTGTGAAATATTCTTTCTTTTTGTCACTGGCGTTGGCTGCCATTATCAATCGTCGATGATGATACATAAAATCGTCGTAACCAGCTTTGTAGGTTTTTATGCGAGTGTTCAAACGATCGAGACGACCTTTGCTGAATGCCGGTTCATTGGTGAAATTCGTAATGTTCCGTTTCATTTTTGCTAACGCGTCGGCTTGCACGGCTAACATTTCGGTGACGCTTAACTGTTCTGTTTCACTATCGCTCATTGTTCACGAAAATTATGTGGAATATTAATTTACGAAAGGAAAAAAAAACTATGCGATAACTTCGCTTTGCTACCAAAAATGTTTGTATTCGGACTTTGTATTCGGATCGAAATTCTGAGATCTAAAATGCGGAATGAAAAAAGCGGCGATTTCTATCAAATAAATAATATAATTTATTACACTATATACAATGTGTATGGTTTGACTGAGTTAATGCGACTGACTCTAAATTCAATGCCGCACCGTCACAGAAGGTGGCGATGGGTGCGTTCTAAAAATGAATACATTTAAATATATGTCAATCCAATTCCATTTGAAACGTTTGGTTTCGAACACATACATTGTCGCAGACTCGTGATTTCTACATATTGGAGCGGTCTTCTTTAATGAGCCAAAAGTAAACAACTGGCGAGTCGAATCAATATCGAACGCTTGCGAACTGTAAACCACACACTTCCAGACAATCCAAAATTCAACAGTGAGTACAAATTGGATTTCTAATATATTGATGGAAATATTTTTAAATAAGTAAAAGTTGTTCAAAGTCATTCACATAGAGAATTCGATGATTTTTTTTCGGTATTTGTAAAAACAGTAGAAGATCGTACTCGT
>NW_022602240.1:0-1146 GCF_009176505.1 Sitodiplosis mosellana | reverse complement strand
GTATGGCGTTTTTGATCAGTTTCATCCCACTGCAAAGTAAGCGCTTTTAACATGAAACTTTATTTACTTTGGAATAATATTTCTGACACACCTCTTTTTCACAGCTTGGATGGGCCGAATGTCAGCACAGTTACGGAAGAAAAGCACGAAACGAACCGATTTCCGTGTGAAAATCATGAATGAAATTCTGCTGGGGATTCAAGTGATTAAGATATATGCTTGGGAGAAATCCTTCGCCAAAATTGTCGATCAAATTCGAAAGTAAGTGACAGTTTAGATCATGACCGTCGTTTGCAACATTATTTGATCTCTCGAACACTTGAACATTGAAATATTTTTGCTCATTCAAATTTTAGGAAAGAAGTGGATGCTATTCGGTCATCTGTCTACATTCGGGCGACTATCAATTCATTCAAGATAATATCAAAAGTGTCGATATTTCTGAGCTTGGTCTCATACGTTTACTTTGACAATGTGATAACCGCACGAAAAGTGTTTATAGTTTCATCATATTTTGACTTTTTGAATCGTTCCATGGTTTGTTTCTGGCCAACGGCGTTAACATATATGTAAGAAAGTTTATTGAAATTATTTTGGTCTTCAAAAACTCAATCTAATCATAACATAGCACGGGATTGATGATAACTGGGCAACGCAGCTAACTTCGATTTTCCTCTTTTTATCACTGTATTTCAGTGGCGAAGCTCATGTATCAGTGAAACGTGTTCAGGAGTTTCTTCTGCAGCCAGAGTCCGAAAATGCGGAAAAAGTATCGAAAAAATTGAAATACCTCAAGAATGGAAAATTGACAAATGGTGAACTCAAATCAAAATCAAATGATTTGGAGATGTTTGACAAAAATCGTCACCGTACAGACCCTGGAACAATCGCGGAGGAAGAGACATTAATCGCTGCCGATAGTAGCAAGTTGAACGAATCGCCTTGTCGACGTATTCAAAATATTGATGATCCAGACAAATGTATCCGATTGGTGAATGCGACGGCGGTATGGGAGCAAAGTGAAGACCCACAGAAGAATGGAATATTCGATATGAACCTAGAGATTAAGCCAGGGCTATGTGCAGTTGTCGGACAAGTCGGTTCGAGCAAATCGACTTTATTGAATCTGATTCTGGGTGAATTGTC
>NW_022602239.1:0-16951 GCF_009176505.1 Sitodiplosis mosellana | reverse complement strand
TGCAAAGTAAGCGCTTTCATCATAAATAAAAATTCATTTGCTTTGGATGATACTTCTGCAAAACGCCTCTTTTTCACAGCTTGGATGGGCCGAATGTCAGCACAGTTACGGAAGAAAAGCACCAAACGAACCGATTTCCGTGTCAAAATCATGAACGAAATTCTGCTTGGGATTCAGGTCATTAAAATGTATGCATGGGAGAAATCCTTCGCCGAAATGGTCGATAAAATTCGAAAGTAAGTGACAGTTTAGATCATGACCGTCGTCTGCAACATTATTTGATCTCTCGAACACTTGAACATTGAAATATTTTTGCTCATTCAAATTTTAGGAAGGAAGTGGATGCTATTCGGTCATCTGCCTACATTCGGGCGACTATCAATTCATTCACAATGATATCAAAAGTGTCGATATTTCTGAGCTTGGTCTCATACGTTTACTTTGGCAATGTGATAACCGCACGAAAAGTGTTCATTGTTTCATCGTACTTCAATATTTTGAACGTTTCCATGGTTGCCTTCTGGCCAATTGTACTCACATATACGTAAGTAGCCTTTTGGAGTCTGATTTGCATTTTCATTGCAATATTCGATTCGTCTGTCGCTAACTTTTTTTCCATTCTGCTCCAGTGCTGAAGCATATGTCTCCGTGAGGCGTATTCAGGAGTTTCTGTTGCGGCCAGAGTCAAAGCATGCGGAAAAAGTATTGAAAAAGTTGAAAAACCACAAGAATGGACATTTGACAAATGGTGAACTCAAATCAAAATCAAATGATTTGGAGATGTTGGACAAAAATCGTCACCGTACAGACCCTGGAACAATCGCGGAGGAAGAAACATTGATCGCTGCCGATACTAACAAGTTGAACGAATCACCTTGTCGACGTGTTCAAAATATTGATGATCCAGACAAATTCATCCGATTGGTGAATGCGACGGCGGTATGGGAGCAAAGTGAAGGCCCACAGAAGAATGGAATATTCGATATGAACCTAGAGATTAAGCCAGGGCTATGTGCAGTTGTCGGACAAGTCGGTTCGAGCAAATCGACTTTATTGAATCTGATTCTGGGTGAATTGTCGTTGGACTCGGGCTCGATGACCATAAACGGTACGATAAGCTATGCATCGCAAGAGCCGTGGATATTCGAAGGCTCGGTTCGGAATAATATCGTGTTTGTGGAGGAGTTCGACGAGCAACGGTACAACAAGGTAGTGGAAGTGTGTGCATTGGAACGCGATTTCAAGCTGCTGCCCCAGGGAGACGCCACAATTGTCGGCGAACAAGGATCATCGCTCAGTGGTGGACAAAAGGCGCGTGTGAACTTGGCTCGAGCTATTTATAAACAATCAGATATTTATCTGCTCGACGATCCATTGTCAGCTATTGACACACATGTCGGAAAACATATCTTCGACAAATGCATCAAAGGATTTTTGTCCGATAAAATCTGCGTTCTCGTTACGCATCAATTGCAGTACTTAAGGAATGTGCAACATGTAGTTCTGTTGAACAAAGGCAAAGTAGAGGCACAAGGTCCCTTCCAAACACTGCAGAGATTCAGGAAAAAATCACTGGTTAACGCTCCTCCTCCCGAGCGTGAGGGTGGTGAAAAAGTTGTGGAAGCCTTTCCGACTCGGGTCAGTTCAATGCAATAGGAACTGGATTGAAACAACACATTTGTAGACAAAACAACACGTTTCATCAAATATTTTCCAATTTCAGATCCGCAAAAATTTATCCACATTATCATTCTTCAGTGAGGATGCTCTCAACGCTATACCAGATAAACGCAAGGAACGCCAATCGACTGGCAACATTAAATTCAGTACTTACAAAACATATTTCAAAGCCGCCCACAGTCGTTTCATCGTTACCACCATTTTTACTCTATTTATTGTGGCGCAATGTATATTGAGTGGTGCTGATTACTTTTTGGCGAAATGGTACATTTTTTTCTTCATCTCTTGATGACAACGAATCTCGTTTTTCCTTGAAAATTTTTCAATGAAAAATCTAATTAAATTCTTTCATTTTCCAGGGTTGATTGGGAGGAAAAAGTGACGAAAGCTCCGCTCGAAACGCCAAATAATTCAACTGACGAGCCTTTAGCAGAGAGACGTTCGAGCATACTTTCCGAAACGGTGGAAGAAAAACGTGAATTGCTCCTAATCATTTACACTGCTATCATTTTGCTGAGCACAATTTGTGTTTTATGCCGTTCATTCTCTTCCTTCCGAATGTGCCTGCGCATTTCGATCAATTTACACGACATAATTTTCCGAGGAATTACCCGAGCCAAGATGAGTTTCTTCAACAACAATCCCAGTGGACGAATTCTGAATCGATTCGCAAAAGATATTAGCAACGTTGACTCATCGCTGCCGAGTATTATGATTGATGTTTCGGATGTGAGTTGTATATTCAAAATTTTCTCCATCTTTATTAAACAACTTCAATATTCTTTTCTCGTTTTTCAGTGTTTTTTACAATACGTGGCAATTATTGTGATCAATGTAATCGTAAATCCCTGGATGTTGATACCAGCTGTTGTAATGACAATGCTTTTCTATTCAATTCGTCTCGCTTATTTGAATACCGGTCGCAGTTTTATGCGAATTGAAGCATTGAGTATGTTTTTGTTGTATATTTTCGAAATTTGATTTCATTTACTTCTTGTTTTCTTTCTTAATCGTTTGAATATTTAGAAAATTCATTTTTTTTTCACAAAATAAACTGACTAATGTCATGCGTTTCCAGGCCGCAGTCCAATTTTCTCGCATGTAAATGCAACGATCCAAGGTTCGTCCACAGTGCGTGCTTTCAACGCGGAAAAATTTCTAGAAAATGAATTCCATGAATTCCAAGATTTCAACACATCATGTTGGTATCTTTTCATTGGTGCGTCGCGGTGGTTCGCTTTTTGGCTGGATTTGGTGTGCCTTCTATATGTCATCGTCGTCACTTATAGTTTTCTGCTTTTTAGCAGTGGTAAGTGCATTCAAGGTCGGATTTAGAAATGAATTAAATTCACGTCATTATCAATTTTAGCTGAAGACAGTGGCAAAGTGGGTTTGGCAATAATGAGCAGCATCAATCTGATTGGACTTTGTCAATGGGGAATGCGTGTAAGTGCCGAGCTGGAAAATCAAATGACTTCCGTCGAACGAGTCGTTGAATATGCTGAATTGCCTTCGGAACCGCCACTGGAATCGAATGAAAAGAATGCACCACCGAAAGATTGGCCTTACTATGGAAACATCGAATTCAAGTCGCTGAGCATGCGATATGCAGAGAAAGGTGCTCGAACTCTACGAAATTTAAACTTCCGAATCAACGCTAAGGTAAAATTTGCAATGCTTTTTTTGATAAAAAAAACTGAATAGATTAAAATTCAAGCAAAAACTAAAATTTTATTTCTTTTCTCTGTTTTGCAGGAAAAAGTCGGTGTAGTTGGTCGAACGGGTGCTGGCAAAAGTTCGATAATCCAGTCTTTGTTCCGTTTGGCTCAGAACGAAGGTCAGATTTTGATCGATGGCGTTGATGTCGGTGTGATTGGGCTGCACGATTTGCGAAAAAAGATTTCGATCATTCCGCAAGAGGCGGTTCTATTCTCTGGAAGTCTTCGGTTCAACTTGGATCCATTCGCTGAGCGAAGCGACGACGAACTTTGGAACTCACTTGAGCAAGTCGAGTTGAAGTCAGAAATTTCATCAATGCCCGGTGGCCTCGACTGCAAAGTACTAGACGGTGGATCGAATTTCAGCGCTGGTCAACGTCAACTGCTGTGTTTGGCGCGAGCCATTCTACGAAACAACAAAATATTGATTCTCGACGAGGCGACGGCTAACGTTGATTCAGAAACCGATAAGTTGATCCAGAACACGATACGAAATAAGTTCGGTGACTGTACCGTTATAACGATAGCACATCGACTGCATACAGTCATGGACAGCGACAAGATACTGGTAATGGATGCGGGCGAAGTCGTTGAGTTTGACCATCCATTCGAGTTGATTCAAGACTCAGGCGGATTCTTCAAACGACTACTCGATCAAACTGACAGTTCCATGGTGACAGCGCTCACACTTGTCGCCAAGGAGGTAAGAGCTTTTGAATTTTAGTTGTGGATTTTTGTAAGATTTCTATGGAATTTGTTCTAAATGAATCCCCTTTGATAAAATTTTTAGAGCTACGATCGATGTAATGCAAAAGAGTGATAGACTCAAGAGGATGGACTAATTTCCACAGCTTAATAGCAGTTATGACTTCCTGAACATCCTTGAATAAAAAAAGTACAATAAAAGAAAAACAACAAAAGTGTATTTTTTTATTATGTAGTACTCAGTTGACGGCTCTTTTTGTTTACAAGTATGCGAAATGAATGTCACATTCGAGTATTTCCAGCTGATATCGTTATGGTGGTCGTGGTCGTTATCGGTGCGGATGTTTATTTACAACGAAACAGTCAAACAAAATACAAATAAACAAGTTGTGAGAAATCATAATCAAACAACGCTTTGTTATGACTCATGAATCATGTCTCAATAGTCCGGTTGGTCACAATTTTAAAATCGCATCACTCAAAAGCAGGAAAATTACTATTTCTACACTGTAGAGTATACAGATAAAACCATATAATGAAACCGACTCAATTGATAAAAACCTATGACAAAAAAAATCAACAGATAATTTTGATTACGTGACAACACGAACATTTATCGCATACGAAGCTGCAAAATCTGGAGTCAGCACCATCTTCATTTGAATAGGAGCTTTCTGAATTTCATTCTTCCGTTTTCAGAAGCTTCCGTTGGAAACTTAATTTCAATTTGAAAATCGCGATTTAAATGAATGCGAAAATTGTTCACCATATAAAAATTCCGAGTCTTGAAGTCTCTGTCGGGAGTCCCGACTCGGGACAATACTTTCAGGCTAGCTTTCAAAGAAGAAAACATTCTCAAGATAATACTTTATCATAATATTTTCTTTTCATCAATGATACAGCATCATCTTCTTTATCAATCAAAGTTCTATGGTGGAACATGGCTCATCGGATTCGGCCCAAAAGAAATTTGTTCGCTATAAAAAACCACTTTCTGATCATGAAAACTTGCAGTATTTCAGAAAACAGTGATAGCCATTTTTGAGAAGTGGCTTTTCATTCGAATCAAGTGCCGTTAATTCCGTAACAAAAGTTCAACGGCATACACTTCAAACCGCCATAAAAACCGTCAATAAATTATTTTTGACTTGGAAATGTTGTTTTAGATTTGCATCATTTCAAAATAATTGTTTACATTGTGAAATCGGTTGAATTGCACGAAGCGATTATAATCTCTTCAATTTGTCACCAATTTAATTTTAGTTCAAATGATAAACAGGTAAGCTTATGTGATAAGAGGAATTCAAGCAAGATTGTGCAAAATATCCTTGTATCATTGTTAGAAATGCTGATTTGCTCGGATCAAACATAAACTAAACACATGTTATTGTTTGGGACTAACAAAGCTTATCTAATCGCAATGAATTATTGTACGAAAAAAGAAACTTTAAACAAATGACGTCTGCATGCATCCTCAGTTACACAGTACGATTGTCAGCGTCAATTTTATCATAATTGAAATTAAGAAAGAACATGGTATTCTATATTTGTTTACTGTTTGCCTGTTTCATTCAAGTGATTAGGTATTTTAGGACAGAAAAAGAACAAAATCAACATTCATTAGATACACATACTGTCTTTGAGATAACACTTCAATTAAGTTGTAAAAACAGAAGAAATGTTTCGTTATCATTGTCAACTCAAGTCGTAAACCATCATAAACGTGATTGTTTTCACACGTTAAAGTGAAATATGGTTGTTGCTCCACAGATTTTTACTTACTGGTTCCGAGATTTTTTTCGAGAGTGAAACGTTTGAAGCTAAAATATCATAAAAATATTGAAATTCATCGTAGATTGGAGTTGAAAATAACAAAATCCACACGGTAAGTTCGAGCCTTGAATTTATTTTCATCTTTTTCTGGAAAAACAACGGGAGATTTTCAATTAGTTTCTAGGTTGATTTACATCGTTTACAGTTTTAAATCCTTTGTGTTGTTCAAATTCGGCTTTTTTTTGTTTTGAATTTTGGGTGTTACATTTTTTGCATTATTGAAATAAACTTACTGTTCATTGAATTGAACAGTGAAAGTCATTTCCGAGAAGCGGCATTTTCATTGAATGACGTTAATTCCATAATAGTTCAACGGAATATACTTCAAACCGCCATAAAAACCATCAACAAAGTATTTTTAACTTGGAAATGTGGTTTGAGATTTGTATCATTTCCAAAGTCTAAATGACCACAAGATCGCAATACCGCAATTAAATGACTATTTGTTTAAAAAAAAAATTAACAAAAGACAAAGTCTCAAGTTGAGATTCTCAACTTAATGAAATGAGATAATCTTATAATTTACCAAAAGTTCAAACATTTTGTATTTTTGTATCGAATGCTTCGCAGGGTTGAAGGGTTAAAAGAGCAAAAAAATGTTGATTCTTCGGCAAAAAACGCTTAAACCAAAATGCGAATTCCGAGCAAAAAATATTAATTTCCATCTAATTGTTGATTCATTGCATATATTTCATAGCCAGTGATTATAACCCACAAACGAATATCGCCAATGTTCAGTACTTTAGGTCAAAAACACACTTTAAATAACGAAATTCGTTGAACAAGTCTACAAAGTATCGCAAAACATCAGAGTGCGACATTGCCAATCTGGTAAAGGTCGATTTTTTTAATAACACTAGCAAATTACCGGCAAATTGTAGCTACGCGAAACGATGTTCTACTATTTGTTTCGTGTCGTCATCACTGCGATGGTATGAGAGGCGTTTTTTTCGTATTGACATGTGCGTCGAAAACGAGTTTTAAATTTTGCTCACTTAACAGTGTTTCTCTCTCGCTCTTTGATTCTCATTCCGCTTCTCTGTATGATGACAAAAAATATGCTCTCGGCGAACAAAACATGTGCTTAGTCAGTGTATTGACTAGTTGAATCAACTAGTGATTGATAGTGTATGTCGTATGCGAGTATTTATAATGAATTGAACGGTTGTTTCCTCTCATTTTCGAATTGAAAACACGTGATCGCAAGCAAAAGAGCGAGAATGTGCGAGTGTACAATGTTCATCGTTTGCATTTTGCCGTTCTACGATCTCCGGTCGATAGCCAGTTGTAAGTCGACGGAGCACCAGACTGAAATAGTTTTTGTGCTCAGCGAATGTGATAATAAAAGAATGCGCTGATTGTTTTGTTCAAGTCGTCAGCTGTTATTCATTCTAGTTTCATAAAAACGATAGTAAAAACAGGGCTGCGATTCAGTGAAAGAGCTGCATTGAGAAGTGAAACTAAAAGATTTGTTCAGTGGTTTACGTATTGAAACGAAATGAAATAGGTGAATAGTTCTAAAATTTGATTCAAATTATAGTAAGAGAAGCAGAAAAAGGAGTGACAATTTGGAATTCTACTTGAATCCAGTTCAGAGTTTTGAATTCTTGGTTGAAATAAGCTAATTGTGAATTCTGTTTAAAATCAACGCACTTTATCATAATTTTCGCGAAGTTTTTTTTTTCTTTCAATAATCAAACCAAACGATACATTGACAATATCCATTGGAAATAAAAAGAAAATCAACTTGTTGGACGAAAAAAAAAATTGAGGAAAAAAAAGAAAGAAAAAATCAATGAAGCACAAAGAAATTAGCGTAGTACTAATTAAGTCGTTGTTTCTGTGCTCAAATTCATTCTGTGTCAACGGTTTATCGATTCTATCGTGATTCGCAACAGAGAAACTTCAACGGATGTTCATGTGATGTTCCATAAAGCAAAACAACTTTTGAGCTGCTTTGATTCGGTTGTTAAGCGTATGTGTGTAAATGCGCAACACTTGAAACTTTAGTATTAAATACAACACAAAAACTGTTTGTAGAAATTCCGAAATTGAATGAAATAGAATGAATTAATGGGTTATTTGTTTTCTGATTCACTGTGAAAAATGTGTAACATCAAATCAAAGTAGATAAAAAAAGATCAGAATACTCAGAATATGCGATCAATTGTGAAACAGACGATTGAGTGAAGTGTCCGAGCGCGTGTCAGCATCACAATTCATTAGTCATGGCTTTAATTTCAATTGCTCCGTACAATTGAGCTGATTGTTTTGTTGACGCGAATCGTTGGCCATATGAACGGGGAACGGAATCAATTTTCTGTAGTTAAACTACACAGTGGTTTACATTTATGTTATGGAATTGTGTTTTTGATTGATTGTGTGTGTGACAAGTTTTGAATAAGTCAGAGAGTATCACTCAACTTATCAAAGTTGATGATTTTTTTTTTCCACGAGAAGAGGAATACTTTATGGTATTGTTCATCGTTTAAGTTTCATATTTTCTTATTGCGTAAAAGAAAGTTTCATTTTTTATCTTTTTGAGCATCAAAATTGTGTATCTGAAGAAAAAAATGTTTTTACCTAGAAAAATCGTTGAAAAATCTTCTTTTTCCTCTAAAAATTCTTTTTCTTGCTTCTTTTTTACGGCCAAATTATGTTTTTATTATTATATTTTGACGAGCTTAAAAGAAATTTTGGTTCTAATCCAGAACCACCTTGTGCCAAAGTACAAAATTGGCGCAACGGAGACGAATTTTCAGGTTTTTGTGTCTGATCTCAAATGTGAATGTCATGCAAATGAATGCGCATATTAAATTGTACATTTGTGTGAAGAAGAAATGTGAGACAGTAGTTCAATGAACCGTTGATGTCGCAGCGCGGGAAAAAACATTTTGTTCAAGATTAAATATCAATGTTTGTCCAAGTGTAATGCACAAAAATTAAAACAACTCATTGGTTACAGTGAGGATGATTGATCGATGCAATAACAACCGACCTTCATGAACGAAAATTAATGATTTTCAATTGCAGAAGAGATAGAAAATGTCTCGGATAATCAAAATTACGTTCAATTTCGAAGCAGAAAAAAACGGATTCTTCGATAGAAGATTGTCTTTACCTAATGTATCAATTTTGGTTGAGCTGCTTTGATTCGGTTGTGAAAAACATTGCTGAGAAAAAGTCAAAAACGTTTTTCTCTGGAATATTGAATTCGTTGCTCACGCCTGCTGTCGTCGGCTATGATACCAAAAAATCACACCGAAAAAGTACCGCCAAATATAAAATAGGAAAAATCACCAATACCGAAAATTGTAACTCAATAAAAATCTGTGCGGTGCTTGAGAAATCACGCAATTTAATCAAATGTTGTAATCACAAATTGTAAGCTCGACGCGTGGCTATGATCGGATAGACAACCGAACACCGAAATTGGCCACAGGACAGATCGAGTTTGATAAACAGATTGATTCGGATGGCATTGTGTCTGAGCTGCTCAGACTGATTAATAAGAGTATGCGCTGATTTCTCGATTTTATTGGGTATTTTGTGCGATATCATTTATTACTGAGCAATTGAAATTAGTTTTAAATCGGTTCGATTCAAGTGAAATCAAAAGCAATACCCGAGAAACATTCGCGGATTCCTGATTTGCGATAATTTTTTTTGAATAGCCATAGATTACTACTTGAAGCCAACTCCACAATGAAATAATACTGATAAGAAAACTAAAGACCAACAAAAGTAATATTCAAGTACTTGTGACAAAGCTAGATCTTAACGGCCGAGAAAAAAAAATTGAAATGAGCAATCTGAACCGAGAGAAATGAGCAATCTTGCAAGATCATGATCTGAACATGGAACAAATCTTCAATTTCTTATTAAAAATCAAATTGAGGTTGCATCACAATTAACGAGTAGTGCATTGTTCAAGCTTGGCAATATCTTCGCCTCCAACTGTCGTCGCTGAAGGCAGAAATCTAAATCTAGTGATTTGATTGCTAAAGCAAGGCTATTCTTGATAAATCTGCAATAATTCCCGTATAAAATATAATGTTGACAAACATATATGATAAGCCAACCAAAGCCAACTATTCGCATTGAGATTGAATGCCGGTTGAAGAATGAATCGTCATTCGACTTAGCTCGATTGACTCGCAATATCCACTCGATGATTCAATATTCTATTTTGATTTAATAGAAGCAAAAACAATCGCCGCTGAAAACGAAAGTCGGAAAATACGCAGAATAAATGCGAAGCGAATAAAAACAATAGGAGCAAATTGTTGAGTGTCGATAAGCAAAACGCTCTTAACGTGCCAATTGGCATATTAAGATACGCGCGTCCGTGTGTATGTTAAAAATGAGGAAAAAGACCAAAAAATTCAATAAAATAGAGAATGATAAGCGGCAAGATACGATAAAAGATAGCCGGTAAATAGCAAGCGTCGCGACTACAAATGCCTGTGCACAACAACCTGTGATCAGTCTGACAAAGAACACGCTACCGAGTGCTACACAGTTAACGGTTAGTCCAAGTTTCGATTTGGTTTTTGTTTTATTTCACTTAATTGAATTGCAAAGTTAAAAAAAAACAGTAACGAGTTGGACGATTGAATTTATCGCCGACATTACTTCAACACCTTTAACTACCCTTTGAGGTCAAGTGCCCAGTTAAATTGTCTAAGTGCCTCACGTAGAACAAAGGTTTTATCTTTATTTTGTGCTATTCTCTTTTGTGTTTGATTTAGTAAAACCGACTAATGCATGATTTGAAGTGAATGTGAAATTTCTTCAAATTGGACGCAAAATTCTAGAATAGCAGTTGCCATTTCAACTCAGTCGATTTTTAAATAGAAGAAAGTTTAATTTATTTTTGAACAATCGCAATGAGAATTTGAAGACGAAAATCTTTTTTTGTAGAAAAATTTCGGTGTTTTTGTATATTTTGCTGATTTTGTGCACAAATCACAATGGGTGCACAAAAAATATTTGTCGAATGATGGAAGTCGTTTTTCAAAGTTGCGAACGAGACTGAAAAATGAATTTTTGGCCCCAGTTTTGTTTAAAAAATCACTTTTCCGTTCATTTCATTAAGAATTTGTCCGAAAATGGGAAGAAAATGAAATGTTCCGTCCAAGAGCTGAAGGAATTTCAAGATTGCTACTAAAAATGACGAAAATTCGAATCATTTCATTCAACCATCGTCTTTGAACGTTATTAAATACTTTCTTATAGTGGAAATTTGCTTGGATTTCATTCAATTTGAGGAAATGAGCAATAATTTATTGAAGTATCATCGGTTTTTTGAGTAAGAAAGTTTTTGTATTTGAATCAAGAAGAAATAAATAAAGCGATTTATTCGTTCAAAAATCATGTTCAGCTTCGAACGTGTCTTTTAAGTTTTAACGAAACCGTAATAGATATTAAAAGAATATTTTTCGTTCCCAAAGAAAAATTCATCGAGAAAAAATCAATTAGAAATGTTCAACGAATCCCTATCATCTGCTTCAACAAAACAGAAAAAAACATTCCGCTTGAAGTAACAAAGTAGCGTTAATTAATTTTCAATTCATTGAATTGTCTCATTTGAAGTTGTCAGTTCGACGAGTGAATTCTGTCGGTGCAAACAAGTGGTTGTGTCAAAAAGCCGGTTGATCTATTAATAATTCATACATTTGTGAGGTGTGAATGTGAATGTGAATTGAAACCTCTAAGCATGCTATGAAATCGACGATAAGCACAGACTGTATATTGACGACCGTACACACAGCGTCTGTATATTTCCATCGTTCAGCATTTGGCATGTGTTCAATGAAATTCACAATGAAACACAGTATAATGAAGTATAAACAAGTTGCGGTAGTCAAAAAAAAACGTTGGTATGCGACTGAATTTCACCATATTGCGTGAGCACATAGTACAAGCTTCGTACGTCACATGTTTGAGTATGGGAATTTGGATTTCAAAATGAATGCTTCAGTCTCTCGGCAGCATGTTTAGTGTGTACATGTATACTGAAAAGCCGGCCTTTGACATTTTTAATAGTGAAGTTTTTCTGTTTAATTTATGGCATACTGCCATTTGGAGTTGATTATTTTTAAAGCATCAGCTGATTTGTACGATAAAATCGGCGTGAATAGCGTACAAGTGGAGGCTAGAGTGATTGAGAGTGATTTTTAGCAAATTCAAGGGAAAAGTCGATGTATTTTCTAGAAGAAATAAAATCGATTTTTTTTTATTGCTGAACAGAAATGGTGCGTGCGTCATCAGCTGCCAAAAGCTGTTGATTTACGATAACATTATTGATTTTTGGATATAAAATGAGGTTCTCGTGTGTATCCCATGACCTTTTTTCGTGACAAACATTAGAATTGAACTAAAATCAAAAATCAAACCATTCGTGAATGAAAAAAATTTCATTCTCGTTTGACTAATCGGAAAGAGTTTTAATCGTTTGACTAAGTTCATCAATTAATATAATAACAATTTAGAACTATCCGAAATTTTAATTCGAAATATCGTTACTAGAAAAGTTTATCAAAACCAAAATTCTATAAGTGAAATCAATGAAAGTATCTTCTTAAAAGTTCCAATGGTTCTCAACATTTTTCCTTCTGTGATTGAAACAAAGCAAACATTTTTTTTTAGGGCCTTTATACAAGCCGTTTGACTCTTCTATTTATTTGTTTCTCCCTTCGTTCATGGAATTAATTGATTCTTTCCTCGTTTTATACCAGTCGGCAATCCGTGAATTCAGCTTCAATCCTGTTGAGCTTAAATGATTTTATTAGGAGCAAGTGATACACATTTTTTTCAAATAATATTGGAGTCTACTCATAATGGTAAATAATGATGCGGCATAAGCCATTCATGGAATTGATAAAAAACGAATTTTCAACGAAATTTTTGCGTATGATTGGAGTTTCGAGTCTATCTGAGTTATGTCATTCGAACCAATGTGAAATATTAGATTACGTTTCGGCGGAAAAATGAAATATTTTCCGAATAAAGTTTTCAGCGATAATTGAACGGATACCGCATTGTGAACGTCATTTAGATAACGAATGTTATCCGTTACAAATTAAATGATTGCACACGCTCAGCCTGCTTGATTTGAATATATAATGCAATCAAATTCCAGAAAATTGCCCGACTGGAACGTGAAACGTTTAAGACAATAAAAACAGATGATTCTTTTTGATTGAAAAAAGGAAATTCTCACAGTTTTCTCCTTTTTAAAAACCGTTTTTCGTTTGAAAGGTTATAAATTTTCGACTCGAAAAATTATTTCAAAAGAGGAGAAAAAAATCTTAATGTCGAAAGTATTTCCATATTCCAATAATCAATTTCTGACTTGTCAACTTTCTAAACCTTTTTTTCCCTCATAAAATTGAAGCAATCGTACAAACTCTAAAAAATATCGTGATTAAATTTAAAGTGTTTCTTCTTGTTTGTCTTTTCTTAATTTAGTGATTCTTGATTCAATGTGCCATAGACTGACATACGGTTTTTTAATTGAGTTGATTGACATTTTATTTGTCGTGATATTGATTATTGATCAAATCAACAGCAAAAAAAAGTGTGAGAGAGAAACAGACGTGAATTTGAAGTGAATTGATCGCTAAAAAATTGCTCTATCAAGCGAATAAAGATGTTTCAAAACAATCTTATCAATTACAAATGCATTATCGGCGACGGCAATTGCGGTTTGTTTCATAAAATTAGCTTAATTGAATAGGAAATTTTTTACACGACATTCGATTTAGAGCTAGAGAGCTAGAGTTAGAGTAAATATTTAGATGAGTTTGAATGAACAATTAAAAAAACGGGATAAATTCAAAGAGGTCAGAACGATGGTAAATAAGAATTGAACTACAGTAGAAAGGAAGAATAGTAGTAATTACTGCAAAAAATTATGATCAATGATGGAAAAAGGAACGAAGAATTCTTCAATTCAAATTGAGGAAAGATAGCTACAATTTGGAAACAATTTCTAAATTTCAACAGACGACGATGTAAACATCCTGAAAATTGTATTGTGAATCTAACTTAAATCATGAATCACACAAAATTTCCACTCGTTCCCTATGGAATTGAATTTCGCACACAAACTGAACATTTTTTTTTGCAATATCATCAAAAGTCTGAAAACAAACAAAAACAAAAGGCGCGACAAAAAAGCATAAACACGACGTTTCTTCCTTTCATTCTTTTTCGTTTGATTTCCCCGCTTGCAGCTATAAATACACTTCGAATCGGTTGTCTGTTGTTGTCGTTCACAGTGTATTTGACAAAGTACTTAAGACGGTGTGTGTTGAGTATAGTTGAATGATTGGTTTCCTCATCGGTTTGACGTATCAAAGTGACAGTTGGCACAGAAATCAACTGACATCCAAAACAATGCAACTCTTGCCAGAAAATAAAAATTCCGCAGAAAAAATGACTTAATTTTTGTGTATTGATTTCAGTGTGAACGAGACGGTGGTCGACAATCGGAAGTCAATTAAATGTAGATTAAGTGAGACCCCGTGATTTAACCGCAGTACGTGTATTATTCGCATATAAACTAGTCAATAGAAGAAATTAGATAAACAATAATGAATCGTAACAAAGAACACAAATCACGGGAGCCGAACCCAATATCAAAGGCATCGATTTTCTCAAAATTAACATTTTGGTGAGTCAATTTTTTTTTTATCATTTCGTTATACAGTCAGTGGCTCAATAGCAAGTAATGAATTTATATTTTGTTTGTTCAGGTGGTTGAAACCGATGTTTGCGATCGGTATGAAACGTGCAATCGAAGAAGATGACATTTATGCCGTCACAAACAGCATGCGAAGTGATCAAAATACGGAACAATTCGCAAAATTATGGGAATTGGAGTTGACGAAAAAGAATCCAAGCATATTACGCGTTATGCTCAAAATACATGGTTTCAAAGTACTTACATTTGGCCTTTTATTCTCCATTGGAGAGACATTAGCTAGGTAAGGATTGTATGTATTATTTGTTGACTCTTGGTATTGGTAGTTGGTGCATAAAAATCGAGATTTTGAATGACGGTAGTGAACGTTTTGTCAGTCAATTCGATTTCAATTCTCATTTAATGAACAAATTGTTCGGTTTTTTCATTCAAAAATCGACTTTTTGCACAATTTATCGATTTTCCCTGAACAACATCGAAGATTAGTTCCACAAAATGTCTAATTTGAATTCAATTTTGAACAAAACTTGTCAAATTGAATTTTTATCAAACTTTAACTTTTAATCAAAGACTTTTGATTTTAAGTTTTTCAATTTTTCATCGGAAACTGGACACTTTAATAAAGAAAAAATTTACGTTTCAGATTAATTCAGCCAATTTGCCTGGGCGGTTTGGTTAGCTATTTTGCTCGAAATGACTCAATGAAAGTTACAGTAAACGATGCGTATTGGTATGCATCGGGAATCGTACTGTCGACCGCCTTTATGATTGTTACATTTCATCCGTTCATTTTGTACATATTTAAAACTTCATGCAAGGTGCGAGTGGCGTGTAGTGGATTAATTTATCAGAAAGCATTGCGTCTGATGAAATCATCGGCTGAAGAAGGTCAAAATGGTAAAATTATTAATTTACTCTCGAGTGATCTGGCCAAGTTCGACATCGGCTTGGCGTTTTTACATGACGTTTGGAAAGGGCCTCTGGAGGCATTGGTGTTCTTTGTTGTAATTTACATGGAAATTGGTCCCGCCGCCATTGCTGGTATGGCGTTTCTGGCCAGTTTTATCCCACTACAAGGTGAGCTCATAGCACATTCAACTTAAAAACTTTTTCAACAACTAGAAACATTCTTTGGTTTAAGAGAAAAGTTGATTTTTTTTTCCGGTTAAGAAGGAAAATTGAACCAAAAAATGAAAATAACCGAAGAATTGATGAAGTGTTAAAATAAGTCTAATTCTAAACAAAAGCGTCTTTTCCACAGCTTGGATCGGCCGAAGATCAGCAACGTTACGAATGAGAAACACCATACGTACCGATTTCCGTGTCAAAATCATGAACGAAATTCTGCTTGGGATTCAAGTCATTAAAATGTATGCATGGGAGAAATCCTTCGCCAAAATGGTCGATCAAATTCGAAAGTGAGTGACAGAGCTGTGACTAATTAATTATAATTGATCGTTTGCAACATTGTGATCTAAATTTAAACACGAACAATTGAACATTGGTAATGAAAATGAACACTAAAACATTTCTTTCATTCGAATTGTAGGAAGGAAGTGGATGTTATTCGATCGATTGCCTACATTCGGGCGACTATTAATTCGTTCACGATGATATCAAAAGTGTCAATATTTTTGAGCTTGGTCTCGTACGTTTACTTTGACAATGTGATAACCGCACGAAAAGTGTTCATTGTTTCATCGTATTTCAATATTTTGAACCTATCCATGGTTTACTTCTGGCCAGTTGCACTAACGCACACGTAAGTAGCATTCATAAAATCTCATTCGGTTGTCTTAAAATATTTTTGTCAAGTTAGTCAAATAGCATCAAACTAATAAATTCATCAATTCAACCGTTTTTATCTCATTTCAGTGCCGAAGCTTTCATATCAGTGAAACGTGTTCAGGAGTTTCTGTTACGGCCAGAGTCTAAGCGTGTAGAAAAAGTGTCTAAAAAGTTTAAAAACCACAAGAATGGAAATGTAACAAATGGTGAACTAAAATCAAAATCAAATGATTTGGCGATGTTCGATAAAAATCATCACAAAAATTCTGGTACCATCACGGATCAAGAGAATGGAATTGCCGCAATTGCATATACGGAAAAGTTAAACGAATCACCTTGCCGACGTGTTCAAAATGTCGATGACCCAGACAAATGTATCCGGTTCGCGAATGCGACGGCGATGTGGGAGCGAAGTGAAAGCACTAAAATGAATGGAATATTCGACATGAGCCTAGAGATAAAGCCAGGGTTATGTGCAGTTGTCGGACAAGTTGGTTCGAGCAAATCGACTTTATTG
>NW_022602238.1:0-8625 GCF_009176505.1 Sitodiplosis mosellana | reverse complement strand
ATCCATTGTCAGCCGTTGACACACACGTTGGGAAACATATCTTCGACGAATGCATCAAAAGATTTTTGACCGATAAAATCTGCGTTCTCGTCACGCATCAATTGCAGTACTTGAAGAATGTTCAACATGTTGTTCTGTTGAACAAAGGCAAAGTGGAGACACAAGGTCCATTTCAGACATTGCAGAGATACAAGAAAGAGTCGCTAATGCACGCCCAGGAAGAAGAAGACCAAAATCCCATAGACAACTCTCAGGATCGAGTAGGTTTAATGAAAAAAAAATTTAATTCTTAATTGGACGTGGCCGTTCCTTGAATCCGATAATCCATTTTTCTTTATTCCGTATTTTCATCGAAAACTGTTCAAATTTCAGATCCGCAAGCATTCATCCACGTCATCATTCTGTAGCGAGGATGTCGAAGACGAACCAGACAAGCGCAAGGAACTCCAAGCAACTGGCAACATTAAATTCAGTATTTACAAAACATATTTCAAGGCCGCCCACAGTCGCTTCTTTGTTGTTTTCGTTTTTTTTATATTCACTGTGGCGCAGTTTACGTTGAGTGGTACCGATTACTTCTTGGCCGAATGGTAAGTTTATAATTTTCCTTTTCTTGTTTCTATGTTTATTTTCATCTGCCATTTGATTTGTTTCAATTTCTAGGATTGATTGGGAGGAGAAAGTAGCTAAAACTGTAATCAAAATGCCAAATAGTTCGACTGAAGTGCCTGTAGAAAGTCGATCAAATGAATCTACGGAGCCGGTGGAAGGGAAACGCGAACAGCTTCTTATTATTTACACTATTATCATTTTGCTGGGCACAATTTGTGTTTCATGCCGTTCATTCTCTTCCTACCGACTGTGCCTGCGCATATCGGTCAATTTACACGATATGATTTTCCGAGGCATCTCTCGGGCCAAGATGATTTTCTTCAACAATAATCCCAGTGGACGAATCCTGAATCGATTCGCAAAAGATATCGGCAACGTTGACTCATTGCTGCCAAGCACACTGATTGACGTTGTAAATGTGAGTTGGAAATAATGCTCAAGCTTCGATTTTTATTCATTTATCATTTTACTTTTCGATTCACCTAAATGTAGAAGAGTCAACTTCTATGACGACCTTCGAGTGATTCATGACCCTTTTTTTCTTTTTCCAGTTGTTTTTGCAAGTTGTGGCAATTATTGTAATCAATGGGATAGTAAATCCATGGTTGATGTTCCCAGCTGTTGTAATGACGGTGCTCTTCTATTTGATTCGAAGTGTTTATATGGATACCGGGCGCAGTATCAAGCGGATCGAAGCCATGAGTATGTCTTTCTAACTTTTCTTAATTTTACATCACATTTCAAGAAAATAATCCCCATTTTGATGAATTTTTCCAAAAAAAATTACTGATTAATGTCATGCGTTTCCAGGCCGCAGTCCAATTTACTCCCATGTGAATGCCACACTTCAAGGTTTGTCCACAGTACGTGCTTTCAATGCAGAAAATTTTCTGGAAAAAGAATTCCATGACTTCCAAGATTTCAACACATCATGTTGGTATCTGTTCACTAGTGCGGGGCGATGGTTCGCTTTTTGGCTAGATGTGGTGTGCCTTGTATATGTTGCCATCGTGACTTACAGCTTCTTGATTTTCGACAATGGTAATGAATTTAAAATTGGTTTTATTTATTTTACAGAACACATTTAGCATTATAACCCTCATTTTCGTATTATAAATAATATTTGTTTCGAGATTTTAATGCTCTAATGACTAAAAGAGGAATTTCTTGAATGAATTCTAGCTGAGGACAGTGGCAAAGTGGGTTTGGCGATAATGAGCAGTGTTAATTTGATCGGAACGTGTCAAGTGCTATTGCGTCAAATCGCTGAGCTGGAAAATCAAATGACTTCCGTCGAACGAGTCATTGAATATGCCGAATTGCCTTCGGAACCGCCACTCGACTCAGACGAGAAGAATGCACCACCAAAAGATTGGCCTCACTACGGAAACATCGAATTCAAGTCGCTGAGCTTGCGATATGCAGAGAAGAATGCTCGAACTTTGCTGAATTTAAACTTCCGAATCAACGCTAAGGTAGACATTTCATTGCTTCGTTATTTCAAAAGGAAATTTAAATCGATGAAAAATTCAAACAAAAACAAAAACCACTTTTCATTTCTCTTTTTTGCAGGAAAAAGTCGGTGTAGTTGGTCGAACGGGTGCTGGCAAAAGTTCAATTATCCAGTCTCTGTTCCGTTTGGCACAAAACGAAGGTCAGATTTTGATCGATGGCATTGATGTCGGTGTGATTGGACTGCACGATTTGCGAAAAAAAATTTCGATCATTCCGCAAGAAGCGGTTCTGTTCTCTGGAAGTCTCCGGTTCAATTTGGATCCATTCGCTGAGCGAAGCGACGACGAACTTTGGAATTCGCTCGAGCAAGTCGAGTTGAAGTCAGTAATATCGGCATTGCCTGGTGGCATCGATTGCAAAGTACTGGACGGTGGATCGAATTTCAGCGCTGGTCAACGTCAACTGCTGTGTTTGGCTCGAGCCATTCTTCGAAACAACAGAATATTGATTCTCGACGAGGCGACGGCCAACGTTGATTCCGAAACGGATCGATTGATCCAGGACACGATACGGAATAAGTTCGGTGACTGTACCGTTATAACGATAGCACATCGACTGCACACGGTTATGGACAGCGACAAGGTACTGGTAATGGATGCGGGCGAAATCATGGAGTTTGACCATCCGTTCGAGCTGATCCAAAAACCAGACGGGATCTTCAAACGACTACTCGATCAAACTGGCAGTTCCATGGTGACAGCGCTCACACTTGTTGCCAAGGAGGTAAGAGCTTTGGATTTTGGTTGTAGATTTTTGTATGAAATTTGTTCTAAATTAATCTCATTTTGTCAAATTTCCAGAGCTACGATCGATGTAATGCTAAACAGCGGACGATTCAAGAGGAGGGCAGTGATGACTTAAAACACCGTTGAATACAAACCACAGATCGAATTGCTTTCTTGTTTGAGTCTATCTGAAGAACGAATTTGAAATTGGTTCAGACAGAGACAGTATAGAAAGAAATTTTCAATAATAAAGACTTCATTCCATTTCCGTTTGTTCAATTCCTAAATCAGAAATCTGCATAAAACTGTTTTTTTGTTCATTTTTTTTCATTGACGAACAAACAAATGATCAAAGTAACATCCAAATACAGTTTTTCTGTCTCTTTATTTGGTACAATGCAGTTTTTCGCGAAACTGATAAGGGCTAGTCGATAGACTGTATGCAATAAATTGATTGGAGACCTAGTGTACCAGACACCAAGTTTTTACCAAGCGTGCGTGACAGAATACCTTAGCATATTTTATACTCTGCCTAGTATACCAACATATCGCACACACTCCTCTCGCGCGCAAACAATTGCTATCGTAAAGAACTCACACACGAAACCACATCGTGAGTGTATACTTGTATGCTTGTGTGTTTGTATGGAGTTGCCCGCTTATCTTTCGCTTTGTTTTATCTCATCCTCGTGCGTCTCACTCACTAAATGAGTGACCATGCATCCTCTTCTAATACCATTGATTTTACATGTGAAATAACAACAAGAAACGACAAAAGTGACCTCTCGTAGCGGCAACTTGAAACTAACGAAACAAACACAATTGAAAATGTCATTTTTATGTTCAGTGTTGGTTCTGTTGTTTGCCGTATAGCCGGAGAGAGATGTCTACAGCTTAGTGGCGTTAAATGACATTCAACACCCATGTGACCATGCGTCTCACGCACTAGATGAGTGTGGATATTTTTTTAGTGGCACTCACCGAATATTACAATGTATCTTAGTTCTTTACGATAACTGTGTATGTGTATGCAACCGTTTGCGCGCGAGAAGAGTGTGTGCGATATGCTGGTATACTAGGCAAAGTATAAAATACAATTGATGCTATGGTATTCTGTTGCGCACGCTTGGTTTTTACTTCGTACCAGTTTCTTTATAGCTTGTAACTCTGCATGCAATAATTGAATATAAAGTCATTTTCTCAAGTCGCATCGAACCATAAGTTATCCCCGAAAAGGTGGAACTGTTTATTTTCAGTACAATGTGTGTGCGTATATTGAAATAAAGAGGCCAATAAAAATTAGATGTGGTAGAGAATGATAAGCAGTGATACGATCATAAAAACCCAAGCGAATGAGTACGATAAGGCTCTATCATGACGATAATTTTCATCGTAGACTAGCGGCGAGCGCGTGTATGCAACACATCTTCGTTCTCACTGCTGCTATGTTAAACATAGTACGCGGTTCACGCACACCGATACGTAACTGGTCATGCACGCGCTCGCCGCTAGTCTACGATGAAATTTATCGTCACGATAGAACCTCATCGTACTCTTTCGCTTGGGTAGGTGGTAAAAAGATAAGCCAAAGTAACCTAAAAACATAGAACAACGTGCATTTACATTTACAAAGGCGCAACGGTTCTTTCAGTGTGAAGAAAGGTGGCCGACGATCAAAACCCAACTTAACCGCAGTACGTGTATTATTAGCATATAAATTAGTTGATAGAAGGATTAGATGAAAAAATGAATCGAAGCAAAGAACACAAGTCACGGGCTCCGAACCCAATATCAAAAGCATCGTTTTTGTCAAAATTAACATTTTGGTGAGTCAATTTTCTAGCATTCCCTTTATGTAGCCTTTATAGTGGCTCAATGCCAAATGATGAGTTTACATTTTTGTTGTTTAGGTGGCTGAAACCGATGTTCAAAATCGGTATGAAACGTACAATCGAAGAAGATGAGATTTACGCCGTCATAAACAGCATGCGAAGCGATCAAAACACCGCTCTAACCCACCTTTTTGGTATTAAATCGTTATGTTAGTTCAAAATTCCTTGAAAAATTGAACTTTTGTTCGGGAGGTACCCAAAATAGGCTCCGAGGTGATTTTATCACTCCCACTTGATTTATTTCATCAAATAATAGGGACGCAGGAACAACCTAGCACCCTCTAACCTACCTTTTTCGTATCAGATCGGTATAATAATTCAAAATTTCTTGCATTTTTTGTTCTTAATTTTGTTAAAAATCGCACTTTTGTATGAGAGTTTCAAATCACTCCTTCGCTGTTTGCTCATTCATGTTGTTCTATGGATTCGAAGGGCTGCCATATATTAAATACAATGTAAAAGAAAGACGCTTTATGATTTTGGTCAAGAAAAATGTGGTTATTTTAAATGGTATTTTTTTCAACTCGTCACATTTTGTTCCAATTTTTTCAGTATTCAGACGCGATAAAGACAATCAGACGTTTTATTTCATTTGAATACCCAACATCAAGATTTCCGGAATCATAATACAATTTTCCATAAAATACATGAACGTACTGTTGTTCTTTTCTAAAAATTCTTATAAATTTCCTAGGCAAAATCTGAATAAACGCTGAACGTTCTGAAAACGGTGCGGAAAAGTTCGTCTTACGGAGGTAAGACTATTTATTTCTTCATTACATTAAAAAGCACGTCGATTGGATTTTGAGATAAGATACATTTGGATTTTTGGTAAATTCTGAAAATATCATATACTACTTAGTGTGTAGCGTTGTTGTTTCATTTTCTCAGCCAACATGAGACTAGATATATGTAAAAATATCACTCGACTTGGTTATTTAAGCTTCCAAAATGTTCGTAGGATGTGGATCATACTAGAGGTCAATGATGGTTTTTCGTTAGCCAGCATTGTCTTAGCCTTGGCTTACACCAACAACTGGTGTAAGCCAATCGTTAGCCAGCTATCTGTGTGAAATGAGTACATTCAAAGTATAATAATTTTTGATTTGCGTATTCTGATTCAAATCTAACAAATTTTGAAAAAAAATTAATATTTTCAATTTAAAAGTCATTTTTATAATTTGAGTTTTTTTTTTCAAAAACTTAATAAAAAAAATGTCGATGTTTGGTTTCATTTAAACTCTGACCTCGTGATTTAAATGTCAGTCACAAACGTTAGTTCAGATGAGTGCGTTCAGTTCTTACTGAAGTTTTCTCACTGGTCTACACATTCGTTAGCCAGACTTATGCGGCTAATTAGCCAGCTAATTGGTTCTTCACTGCATTCATATATATTGAACCAAATTTGTTGCGTTACATTGTTGTGAAAGTACGATAGTCGAACCGAGCATCCAGCTATATCGTCCGGAATATTTAAAAAACAGTTTCAAATTATTCCTCGGACCGAAAAGTTGTTGCAACTCAGCTCTCAACGCTCGTTGAGTCAACGTGTGTAAAACCATTCAGTATTGCTAAATCAATATAATACAAGGCGTTGTCTTCTCGAAAAAAAAACTAATATGAGATTCGACTAAAAATATCAACAAGCTGTAATAGCCTCAAATTTTTTTCCTTAAAAATAGATCAAGTGAAATTCTGTGACTTGATCACACGTGTATTATTCGCAAAAAAGCTAGTCAATAGAAGAACTAGATAGAGAAAAAAAATGAATCGTAGCAAAGAACACAAGTCACGGGCTCCGAACCCAATATCAGAAGCATCGTTTTTGTCAAAATTAACATTTTGGTGAGTCAATTTTTTGTCATTCCCATTATATAGCCAGTGCCTCAATGCCAAGTGATGAATTTACATTTTGTTTGTTTAGGTGGCTGAAACCGATGTTCAAAATCGGTATGAATCGTCCAATCGTTGAAGATGACATTTACGCCGTCACAAACAGCATGCGAAGCGATCAAAACACGGAACAATTCGCAAAACTATGGGAATCGGAAGTGATGAAAAAGAATCCAAGCATTTTGCGTGTAATGTTCAAAATACATGGATGCAAAATATTTACATTTGGCCTGTTATACACAATTCGAGAAACATTAGCGAAGTAAGATTTCAATATTGTTCGTTGACTCTTGGTGGTGGCGAGAAAGAAAATCGGTTTTTTTTAGTCACAGCATTTTATGTCGGGCCATCTAATTTGATTTTAAAACTCTCTGTTTTTAACGAAATTTCTCTGCCTTTCATTCGAAAATCGACACTTTGCACGTAACACCAATGCTTCTTATCAATATTAATAATTTCGACGATGATGAAGTAGGTCAAGTAGAAATAAATAAATAGGTGACATACACAAGCGTAAAACATACACAAGCGTAGACATGTCTGCAGGTTTAACTTTTCCGTACACACCGTGTCAAGGGAAAGTATAGGAATTGGTTCCGAAAACTCTTTTCGCAAAATTGGTTTAGATCATCATAAAAACTCATGAAACGCGTAGAAAACCACTTTTTGAGACACTTTTCCGTTCGTGTGCCGTCGTCGTCGTCATCGTTGGTGTTTGTTAACAAGACAACTCAAAAAATAATTGAGATAATCTGGAAATACCAAAAGTTTTTTATCCAATAAACTTAGTTTAAGTTCGAAGATGAGCCATTTCCGATTTGATCCTGGGGTACTTGCCCTAAGAAAAACCTCAAAAATTGACACTTTTGTATGGGAGGTACCCGTAAATCGATTCCGATTGGTTCCAAACTTTCAGAAACTTATTTTACTCCCAAAAAATGAAATCTCAGAGTCAATTTTTTGAGGTTTTTCTTAGGGCAAGTAGCCTAGGATCAAATCGGAAATGGCTCATCTTCGAACTTAAACTAAGTTTATTGGATACAAAACTTTTGGCATTTCCAGATTTTGATTATCTCAATTATTTTTTGAGTTGTCTTGTTAACAAACACCAACGATGACGACGACGACGACAACGACGACGACGGCACACGAACGGAAAAGTGTCTTAAAAAGTGGTTTTCTACGCGTTTCATGAGTTTTTATGATGATCTAAGCTAATTTTGCGAAAAAAGTTTTCGGGGCCAATTCCTATACTTTCCCTTGACACGGTGTGTGCGGAAAAGTAATATGCAACAAAATAATCATAAAAATTTTAACTTGAAGAGCGTAATTTTCGGAGTAAGATTCATGTCACATATTCTGTCCCAAAAGTGACAGATTTTTTAGCAGAATTTCTTTTCAAATTAAGTTCGTAGTGGGTACTTGAGTAAATTGATCAAAATTTCTACTTTCAAACCAATTTTAATAGAAGTTTCTAATTTTCATCTCAATTTTCTTATGATATTTTCTTTTACTCATTAAATAAAACCTAATTTCATTTCAGATTAATTCAGCCAATATGTCTGGGCGGTTTGGTTAGCTATTTTGCTCAAAAGGATTCGTTGGGCATTACATTGGATGATGCAAATTGGTATGCATCGGGAATCGTATTATCAACCGCTTTCATAACTCTTACATATCATCCGTACATGCTATACATGTTTAAAACGGCGTCCAAAGTGCGAGTAGCGTGCAGTGGATTGATTTACCAGAAATCCTTGCGCCTGTTGAAGTCATCAGCCGAAGAAGGTCAAAATGGAAAAATTATCAATTTACTGTCGAACGATGTGGCACAGTTAGACAGAGGATTGGCGTATTTACCTGATGTTTGGAAAGGTCCTCTACAGGCATTGGTGTTCTTTGTTGTAATATACAAGGAAATTGACATCGCTGCTATTGTTGGTATGGCGTTTTTGATCAGTTTCATCCCACTGCAAAGTAAGCGCTTT
>NW_022602237.1:0-10780 GCF_009176505.1 Sitodiplosis mosellana | reverse complement strand
CGGTTCTGCTGGTGTTGCCTTTGCATCTTTTCGTTGCTGTTGTTTTTTCAACTTTTGGCGCTTGGCATCGGCTTCCTCACGTAATGTAGTCACCACTTCTGGCGATGTTAAAATGGTCGATTCTATAGGCTTGGGGCCTCGATTTGACTTTTGACCGGTTCACCACGTTTCAGCGGTTTCCAACCGCTTTTAATGCATCGCTAAGATCAGCAACTAATGTTTTGCTGATATTTCATCGATATTATGCATGAAAAATCATGTATTCGCATTGAAAATGCGTTCTGAACTCATCAAGTGTCAAAAATGACGTGTCCCATAATCCCCCACAAAAAGTGTCCCACAATTCCCCACACGCTAATGATCACAAGATGGCTGCGTATGAGTAACTTAATGAATGTTCATGCAAATGCCTTTTGTTTGGTGAAACTACAATGCCATACGATAATTATAAAGATATTGTACTTTGTATATCGTCCCTGCATTTTTTCTATTACTTTTGAAAAATTGAAAATTACGCGCCACCCCAAAAATTGGTCATGCCACCCCATACAATCAATCCTGGCTACGGGCCTGCATTCAATTTATACCGGTAGATAAATTGACGAGAAGTTTTACGTCTGTAAAGGCAGATCCATGTTGATTGCAGAGTGCATTGAGTTGACATGGACTATGATTTGAAACGTAACTAGAGCATTTGATGTTAATTGATAAATAATTCAAAATTGACTTCAAATATAAGAATATTAAGTCGCCAACTCGTGGATGGCTACAACAAAGCACAAAATCAAAATTTACAATAAATAAGTGTAAACATCACAGATAAGTATCATCATTTCAATACACATAAAAGAATGTATGGAAAACAATTCGTCAGTCTTTTAGTATTGATTTTGCTATGTGATTCGTGCGAGATGAGTTGAATACCACGTAGGTGGTTGAGACCTGGGACAGCCCCGCTCGTGTTTGTTGCAATCAGCGGCAACCCAAAGAATGGCACCTGGGCAATATGCGTTGTCCTTGATGAATTCGTCCGCTTGAGATCATGGATCGGGTTTAACGGCAACACGAAAATCTTAATTTCATAATTAATGTATAAAAATAAAAAAATGTAATTCTTATTACTTTATTACCTTCTTATTACTTTAATAAGATGACCTATTACTTATTACTCATCTTATTACTTTGTAATAAGATGCGTAATAAGTAATAAGTCCATTTATAAGTAATAAGTCCATCTTATTACATCAATAAGATTGTAATTGTAATAAGATTGTAATAAGTATCTTATTACTTTTGGCGCAAAGAAAAATCTCAAAAAAAGTTTCATGTAAAAAACATGTCAATTTTTTTCAGACGAAAAAATGTTGAAAAAAAATGTGTCTTGCAAAATTTGACATGGTTTTTGTATGAAATTTTTGAAGAAAAGTAGACAGTAATAAAATGAAAGTAATAAGTAATATGTAATAAGTTACTTATTACTTTACTTCTATAAATTAATGTGGGTGTTCTCGTAGAAAACATATACAAAAATGAGGTTACCTGGATGAAAAATTGACGAGGCGGCCAGGTAGTCATTTGAGTTTGCAAAGCGATCCAGAAGTGGTGTCCGCCATTCTGCGAACCGATGATGCAAAATTCGTCTTTGAGGTCGCTGCTGTGAAAAGTTCCGGCACCATGTTCACCATTTTGCACATTTGAGGAATTGGAACCTCGCGCACCAACTTCATGTGCTTGTCATTGGTCTTGAACTGTTCACAGTGTCTCAACGAACGGCTATGATGAAATGAGACTTGGTCACTAACTGTTGGACAGTTAGCGTTACCTTTGATGATGTCGTAGAAAAAAGTCAATGACGCGTTGACACGTCGACGGCGAAGACTAATCATGTTCAAATCTGACAATCGCTGCTCGTACGGTGTGATTGAGTATTGGTTGTGCACGGATGGGTATTCTCGACGAGCGTACATAGTGAATTGGCGTTGCACGGATTCAATTTTGTCGCTGTGAATTTTGTGGAATGGAAGCCATACCATGGCGCAGTAATCGAACTGAAATTGAACTAATGCAAAATACAGCGACTTTAGTGTGGTAACGTTAGTGATGTCATGGCAGAAGCGCTTGACAAAGCCAAGTGCAGCCATTGCCTTCGAAGTGACCATGTCGATGTGTTTGGCAAAAGATAGCTTTCTGTCAATTAGAACACCCAAGTCCTTGTGTTCAGTCACTTTGTCGAAGGTATGGTCGCCATAGGTGTAGTTTGTATCCAAATGCTGACGTTTCTTGTAGATAGATAGCACTGCACATTTACATTTCTTGAGGTTTAGGTGCAGCAAGTTCACATCACACCAATGCTTAAGTTTGTCGACGGCTTGTTGCAGTATCTCTGCATCTTGCTGAGATTTGATGACTTTGGCAATTTTGATATCGTCGGCAAACAGTAATATCATGATGTCTGGGGGCATTTGATCCATGATGCCGTTGATGAATAGCAGGAACAGTGTTTTTCAGAACAGATTGAATGACCTCAATTTTTGAATCAAAATGTTGTGATCAACTCGATCGAAGGCTTTCGTAAAGTCCGTGTACAGGACATCAACTTGAGCTCCAATGTTCAAGCCACTCTGGGCGTAGTACACAAACTCGGTTAGGTTTGATGCTGTAGATAGTCCTTTCAAAAGGCCTTGTTGGTTAGGCGAGATGCGATCATGAACTGTTTCAAGCAATTTTACGTTGACAAGGTGCTCGAAGAATTTTGCGATTGTTGGTAATTTTACTATGCACCTGTAGTTTTCAATGTTTGATCTGGCGCCCTTTTTGAATATGGGTGATACACTCGATCGTTTCCATTCGTCGGGGAAAAATTTCAGATGAAAGCGACTCATTGAAGATTTTAGACCCAAGATCCAAGCTTTGAGGGCGATGAGGCACGGGTGAACGTTATCTGATCGCGCCAAAAATTTACAAGTCTTTTTTTATGGCCAACCCCCTATGAAAATGAATCACCACATGTGAAATTCGAAAATGACCCGAAAAAACCATCCTAAATATCTATCAGTGAGACTTAAAGAACGCAAGTTTGTCCAACTTCGTAGCAATAAAGAGAAGTATGTTTCATTGCAACTAATAATGGTTAAAACAATGTATGTTCGTTTTTGGCGATTCGTCAGGTTTTGCACGGTTTTCACGGAACTGATAAGAGCTAACAACTTGGTGTCTCCAGTTATCTCTTATCTTTTATCAGTTCCGCGAAAAGCGCGAAAAACGATAAGGAAAAAAATTCCATACAAAATTTGCTTTTTTATGTGCGTGATTTGCGTCCAACTGATAAGAGATAAGAGAAAACTGTCTTCAGCTATGTTATAGAGGACATCGAGTACTACAAATTTGCCGAAGACACCATGTTGTTATCGCTTATCAGTTCTGCATAAACCGTGAAAAACCGCGGAGGCTAGACGGTATGCCATCATACTTTCTTTTAACGCAGATAGAATCAACAGGAAACATACTTTCCTTCTCGAAAATATAAATCAAGAAAAAAACATACATTCTTCTACGTCTCACGAATAGATATATAATTAATGTTTCAGGTTCCTGTTCAAAGGGTTACTAAATATCCATTGCTTTTGGCGCGTTTGTACAAAGTGACACCAGGGCATTTGGAGGGCCGCGAACGTCTTAAAGAGGCTCAAGAAAATATTGAAGCTCATTTGTGTCGGATGAACCGCGTGGCCCAGAACATATCCTCAAAACTATGGAGACGTTTGTCATCCAACCCATTACGAGCACGTGAAAATGATATTGCCAATATAAAACTGAGAAAAATTGCAATTGATTGTCTGGACTGGAACAATGAAAAGGTGCATTTCATTGTAGAAGGTAAACTACTCATCACCCATCCCACGGACAACAATTGGAGAAAGGGCAAAACAATCAAATTAACTCCTGTGTGCGCTTTGTTAATCACAAACGAAATGGTATGCAAATAATTCATTTTAATTAAAAATGTTATGTTCTAATAATGTAATTATATGTCCTAATTTTAGACATCAGCTGTAACATCCGATCATTCCTTCGACTTGACGTTTCCACGGTACTCTCCAAATAAAGAAGCTGCGTTCCTATTGATAAGAGAAAAGTCAAATCGTTATACATTATATCGCGAACCATTTTACTTGGATCGTTGCGTTGTTTGTACAGAGTCAGATTTGGCTGAGTACTTTGAGGTGCACGAAATAGCTTCAAAGGATAGTTTCGTTTTCAAGGTTATTTTATTTTATTTTTATTTTATTAAACACCGCCAAGCTCTGGCTGAATATAATGTGGGTTTTGATTGAGGTTTGGCAGGAAAAGAGTGCAAGACTGTTACATATTTAAAATAATAGACAATTTGTAGCAATAGGTTTCGATAACTATCAGTTCTCGCCTCGTTAAAAACCATGCTCTTTTCGTAAATTATGCGGTAATCACAATAGTAGGAACATGAAAACGAAAACAGTCATGCAACCAAGATGGAAATGCCTGATATTAGTCTATGGCAAACGGTCCAAGATAACCTTTGGTAAACGTTTCCAAGGGACAAAGGCTATGTGAAGCGTTTAATTACGCGTTAATTTGAGACTCTAGGACAGCAAAAGTCGTCGCTCAATTTATACCGGTAGATAAATTGACGAGAAGTTTTACGTCTGTAAAGGCAGATCCATGTCGATTGCAGAGTGCATTGAGTTGATATGGACTATGATTTGAAACGTAACTAGAGCATTTGATGCTATTTGATAAATAATTCAAATTTGATTTCAATGATAAGAAAATTGAGAACTCGACTGGTTTGCGCATATATACGATCCAACTATTGGGGTTTCATATGGAAATTTCGTGTATTTTTAATGCTTTTTCAATCGGACAAAAGGCCTAATTTATGCCAAATAGTGTAAACTAAGCGCCCAAAAAAGATTTTCAATGAATATAATGTAATTTACCAGATTTTTTTGAATCTAGAATTAGAAGCGGGATTTTCGAGTTGGACAAAATTAAGTATACAGTCCGTTTAATATTTGTTTAAATAGATAAAATTCAAAGACATTGAAAAAGTGTGGATACATTATGATGTTGGTGAACCAAGAATGATATTGAAGCATGTTAACCGGCGTTTAAAAGCTTGAAGTTAGATCAACGAAATGCAATAATAACCGATCAAATATTCTAAGTACTTTAAGAGATACAGCCGTGAAAGTATGACAGCTGCTGTCAAAATATCGCCATTTATTTGACATTTGACATTTGAGGACACTAATAATTTATTATGTTTTGGTGGATTGAAAAGTCGGGTACTTTTTGAATGAAAACTCATTTTTTTTCGCAAAATTTAATTTCATTTCTCAATATAGGCTCCTTTTAGCTCGATACAGCGAGCCCAACGATCTTCCAACATTTGGATGTCCTTCAAAAAGTACGATTTCTCTTTCAACTCAAAATATGCTAAATTTCTCCATTTTACTACCAATCATAGCAAACGCTCGCGTCCTAATACCTTACAATTAAGTTTAGATGACTTGCGAGTTAAGAGTGAGACAATGCCCAAAAAATGCAGTATGCAATGCGGCAATTTATAGCTTTAATCAATGGATTTTACCACCATCAAACTAACATGTGAACTGAATGAAAATCGTGGTTAAAATGTGTATTTTCTTCTTTGAACTTTTACCCATTTGACTATGATTTTCTATTCCGATCAATCTGAAAATGACAAGATATGTTCTCCTAATATAATATTCTCCTCTTTTAATATTTCTGTATAGTATTGCCCATTAATATTTCCATATTCCAAATGGTCGTTGTGCAAATCTTCTGAGTCGTTTTTTTTCGATTTGGTGGCCTTAGAGCATTTGAACAATGTCTACTCACTGTTTCGACTATGGGTTCCCATATGTTGGAATGTTTTTAAAATACATCAAGTTCTGACTTATCAATCCACCTAGTATTAATAGATGTGGACCAGAATATTTTTTTAAATTATATAATACAATGTATTGTAGTTCGTTGCAGGGGAGGAGGAGAATTATGATTTATTATATTATTTATGTCATCCCTATGTAAACCCATACACAGTTTCTTATAATACTGCTTCTTCTTCTTCACACTGTCGTACACAATGGGCGCGGCCATATTGAAAATGTATACAGTGTATTGAGTGCCATTTGTGAACATTATAACCAATATGGCGACTTACATGTATAGATGTGTTAGTTAAGAAGAAGAAGCAGTCACACTGCACCGTTCGCATACGGACGATTTATGTTGTGAGAGAGGTAGGAGGATTTTATCCCGCGCAACGTGATTTCTGCTCCACCAGTATTTTGTCTGAGATATACCCTGACTGGGTTTCCGCCACTAAAGAAGGATTCTCTATCTCTTTTTACCACACCATTTGGTAAGACAATATAAAAGTAGTGCACTAAGTGAAGGCATTCCAAAACTGCGTTGTAAATATTCTCATTGCAAACGATTTCATGAATTGTACAACCATGGTTGGAATATTTATAGTGTTACCTCATATTGTTAGCGTTCCCACACTTGACAAACCCCAACTAGAGTTGTACAAATTCGTCTCCAATGACAACATTCACAACGCAGGGTTGGTTTCAGTCCTATGGCGTACAATACTATTCGACGATTCCACACCAAGCGGAACAAAATTTGGAAGTGACCTCGCCGATTTCGCTCAAACTTGGTGTATAAACTTCTTATCGGCAAAAACTCGCAAAGCCAAAAAATTAGGGTGACCTTCCCCACCCAGGGTGACCTAAATATTGAAAAAAAAATGGAAAATGGCACTTTTTTGACATTTTCACACTAGAAAAGTGTGGTACAAACTTTCAAAACTATATGCATGGTTGGATAGATAATCGATGGGGCTAAAAAAAAGTCCACTACGATCACCCCATCCGGGCCCATTCAGGCCCTGAAAAGTGGGTTCAAAGTATAAAATGTGAAAAAAGTCAATTAGACGTGGTTTTATTTTTTCGATTTTTTGAGCTTAAATGGTAGGCAATCTCAAAATCTAAAACATGGTGAATCCGAATCTCTACTTGCTTTTTCTAAAAATGTAAAAAAAAATTTTATGTAATTTTGATCTCACCATTTTCACAGGGATTTTGGCTATATAATTTTTTTACACACCAAATAGGTGGCCTGACGATGGTGGTGTGTTCTGATGAATGGTGGTGTGTTCTAATATTGAAGAAAAAAGTGAAAAAATCGCACAATCACACAACAACTGCCGAAATCAAGGCAGTGGACCTGATTTTTGACCAAAAATGATTGCATTTTCGAATTCCCTGTTGAAAATTAGCTTAAGAATGGCTGGTTTAAATTTCTTCAAGCTTATCTTCAATTTAAAAAAAGCTCGAATGGTTGAATGTTCAAATATACTAAAATTGACTGTGAGTATTTGAATGGAGTTTTTAATTGGCAACATCAATCTGAGTATCATTTGAAGTCTTGATTCAATTTTGAATAGACGATTCTTGAGCTAATTTTCGACAGGGAATTCGAAAATGCAATCATTTTTGGTCAAAAATCAGGTCCACTGCCTTGATTTCGGCAGTTGTGGTGTGATTGTGCGATTTTTTCACCTTTTTCTTCAATATTAGCCTCCCCAATGCCAAATTTGAGCCATATAAGTGACACGTGTTATATGCTACAAGGAACTAGACATCAAGCGCTACATTTAAGGAACACATCGCATCAGTGCTAGTGCCTTTGAAGCAGTTAAAAATGGTCGCATACTTGCAGAAACACGATTTTTCAAACTACCGACCCCGATTTGAGGCAGAAGGAAGGGTTTGATCAAGTTAAAATGTTCTACATATAAGTAGTTTTTTTACGAGTTTTTCGAATATTATAGTGATTTGGGGCCAAAAGCGGGTTTCTGCCCTGTTTTTCCCTAAAATAGTGATTTTTGTGATTTTTCGACTTTTTGAGCCTTCCCTGTCACTCCAAAGGAGAGAGCGGCCCCAACCAATGGTATTATTTGATTCGTTGGAGTCTGCTGGGCATTTCATCAGAACACACCACCATCGTAAGGCCACCTATTTGGTGTGTAAAAAAATTATATAGCCAAAAACCCTGTGAAAATGGTGAGATCAAAATTACATAAAAAAATTTTTTTTACATTTTTAGAAAGTGCAAGTAGAGATTCGGATTCACCATGTTTTAGATTTTGAGGTTGCCCACCATTTCACATTTTGTACTTTGAACCCACTTTTCAGGGACTGAATGGGCGCGGATGGGGTGGTCGTAGTGGACTTTTTTGTAGCCCCATCGATTATCTATCCAACCATGTACATAGTTTTGAAAGTTTGTACCACACTTCCCATAGTGAAAAATGTCAAAAAAGTTCTACAGTCAATTTTGCGCAAAATATCGGCCACCCTAATTTTTAATCAGGTGGAGAAGGTCACCCTAATTTTTTGGCTTTGCGAGTTTTTGCCCATAAGAAGTTTATACACCAAGTTTGAGCGAAATCGGAGAGGTCACTTGCAAATTTTGTCCCGCTTGGTGTGGAATCGTCGTATTTTAAAGTACCTGATACCTTTTCGTGCTTTTTGACAGATGTACTAAATTGAATGTTTTCAATGTCGCCATCTGTTGTTGGTGATACAAATATCTTATCACATGGTTCTGATGAAGATTTTATTTATTGTTTATACAATTTTATACAAAATCACTTTTTGATTCATAAACTCAATTCAGAAAAGAAATCACAGTTATTTCAAAAGTCGAGTTATTTTGCATGCAAAATGCCTAAAACATAAGAGTGAGAAAATTGTCATCATCAAGTTTACACGGCACGACCAATTTCAAGTGTTACAACTTTGTTTTGAAAACAATAGTACAAAATAACAAATGGAAAATCATTCTTTTGTCTCTTTGTGGACATTAATTCCCACATTTTCGATAGAAAGTGAATTTTTTCACACAACTCATAATTTCACAATCACGTTTTAGTACATTTCATTGTTCAATACCGATATTGAACACACCCTAACATCAGCAATGGTATCTGTCAAACTTTACGCTCTGAAAATGACATTCATGGCAAACATTTAAAAACAGTCAATATTTTATTTTTTTAATTTTTATTTGGGAAAACTAACACTTTCGAAATCATACCAAATATTACCCATCATTTTCAAATATTTGAGTTCATTTTTACGGATCTAACGAAATATTTGAAAGTTTTCGTGCCGAGGTGGTGTTGAGACTATACAATTCGGTTGTATCGTTTCGGCACGACCATTTTCAAATACTTGAGTTCATTTTTACGGATCTAACGAAATTTTTGAAAATTGTCGTGCCGAGGTGGTGTTGAGACTATACAATTCGGTTGTATCGTTTCGGCACGACCATTTTCAAAAATTTGAGTTCATTTTGCCATTTGAATGATTTGCCATTTATTATTTTGTACTAGTGTTTTCAAAACAAAGTTGCAACACTTGAAACTGGTCGTGCCGTGTAAACTTGATCATGACAATTTTCTCACTCTTATGTTTAAGGCATTTTGCATGCAAAATAACTCGACTGTTGAAATGACTGTGATTTTCTTTTCTGAATTGAGTTTATGAATCAAAAAGTGATTTTGTATAAAATTGTATAAACAATAAATAAAATCTTCATCAGAACCATGTGATAAGATATTTGTATCACCAACAACAGATGGCGACATTGAAAACATTCAATTTAGTACATCTGTCAAAAAGCACGATTCTTCGCTGCAATAGGAATCATGCTCTTTCCTTTTTCTCCCTCTTTCGTTTTGGGAATGAGGTTTCTTACATTTTCAATGGACAAAAAATTGCAAATCCTTTTTGTTTTATGTATGCATAAGAAAATGAGAAAAGAAACGCATTTTATCATTATTATTACAATAAAAATTCGATGCATAAGCAATAAACTTTCACTTTTATACAACACGTTTGCATGTGTCACATACACAAACGGACTGCGTACACAACAAAATAGCGATGTAGCCACACAATGGGTCGGCATATTATGCTGAGTCATAAATATGCTTGCTTTTAGGCAATGCAAACGCGCAGCCTTGATATATAGAAATACCTGTGCCGGTATTCTTAGTCATTCCGCAAAAATCGTTCGGGATTATTTTTTTTCGTACATAAGACCATATTGGAGTGAAAGAGAGAGATTCCACTATTTTTCAGCGTCCCACCGGAATTATTTCGATAACTCAAGGAAGAGTGGATTGTGTGAGAAATAATTCCGGTGGGACGCTGAAAAATAGTGGAATCTCTCTCTCTTTCACTCCAATATGGTCTTATGTACGAAAAAAATAATTCCGAACGATTTTGGTGGAATGACTTAGAATTCCAGCCCTGGTCTCATTTGCACGTCACAAGGCAGCATAGAATGAAAATTGAATTCTAGAACTGATTGCGCCTTTGAAATGGTTGTTTTAGTGGTTGAGAATATATTTTTCTACCATTGTCATGCATTTTCCCATTTTCTGTCATGCAATATCAATTTTTTCTTTTCATATAGGGGAATGTGGGGAATTTTGGGACACACTTTCTGTTTGGTTCATAACTTGCTCAAAAATATTTTTTTTTCCAAATTTGCAAAATGTACGTTATAGTACGCCAAAAATCCCATCTTCTGGAACTTGCCACTTGTAAAATTTCGAATTAGCTGAAAAAAATTCAGTTGTTGGCGCAAACCCTTTGATTTTTCGATTTTCAAAAACCGGGGGAATTATGGGACACCT
>NW_022602236.1:0-1925 GCF_009176505.1 Sitodiplosis mosellana | reverse complement strand
ACCCGAAAGTTACTCCAGGTTAATTCTCTGGAAAACCAAACTTCACTGGCGAGTCCGGCACTCCTGCTGCCACCCACTTAAAGACATTAAATTGTCCAAACAAAAAAAAAAAAAAAAAAACACATTAAATTGTTCAAACCAAAGACATTAAGTTGTTCCTTCTCGAAACATTAAATTGTCACCCGAAATAAAAAAAAAACAAACGACATTAAATTGTCCAAACAAAAAATCACCGAATCCTAGATTAAATTGTGATCTAACTTTTCAAAAAGTGACCGTGAATCATTACAAATCAAACCCCTTCGTGTAAATAAACCCCAAAAAAAAGAAGAAAATAAAAAAAAACAAACAAAAATGTCAAGAGAAAAGTTCACAACTTATAAAAGTTCAGAAGAAAGAAACAGTGAACCAGAAAATAAAGGTGAATGTGAAATTGAAAAGCTGAAAACCAAAAACAGTGAATCTGACAGTGAATCCCCTTACTCTGAAAACAACGAAATGCAAATCGACACCGGCAAAACCTCATCTAAAAACGGGGAAACTTCAAGTTTAATAAAAAAACGGATGGACAAAATTCCCTCCCTTATGTCTCTCTACTGCCCTCGTCCCAGCTTTTACAAAAGGAAACACCCGATCTTCACAAACAAAAATAACGACGAAGAGATGTTGAAAACATGTGTTGCCCGGCCGATGTTGAAAAAAAGTCCTGCCCGGCCGAGTCCCTCACAATCTAAACCCACCATTGTCAAGGAAAAGACGAAATATCAAGAAACGAAATTCGCCAGATTAAAAAAAATAGCCGAACTTTTTGGTGAGTTAACGACCGATGACTATTCCTCCGACGAAAGTACCACAGTTAAAGACATGATTAATTTCTCCCTCTCAAAGTTACCAAAACACGAACTCGTAACCCCTATCTGTTCACCTACCCGGCAGAACCTCCCTGTTTCCGACAAAACAATTAAATCTCACTCAAAAAAGGGATTGACGAGAAAAAAACCTCTCTCTACCTTTGACCAACTGAAAAACAAACCGAATTCTCTCTCTCTAAAATCAACTGAGCAATCCAGAAAAAATGAGAAAATTCCCCAATTAAACGAAAAGAAACTGACACCGCGATCTGGAATTAACTTCCCTAACATTTCCAAAATCCTCAACAAAATACAACCATTGACGATCGTTATCGAGGGTAATATCGGCGTCGGAAAAAGCTCCCTCCTTAAAGCCATGAAAAAACTGGGGCCTCCCTCAATACTAACGTTAAACGAACCAATCGAAAAATGGACTAAAATCCAAGGCTCAAATCTCCTCCATCTCTCCTATTCCAAACCCTCTTCCTGGGCCTCAACTTTCCAATCTCTTACCTTACAAACAATGGCTGAAAATCATCTAAAAACTCGAGGCATTGGAGCGAAAATAATGGAGCGGTCAATATTTTCAAATCGATTCTGTTTCATAAAAGCCCACTTTCTCTTTAAAAAAATCAATCCAATCGACAATGAAATTTTAAAAGGATGGTACAATTTCGCTATTGACCACTGCAACCCCGTATGCGACATCGTTGTCTATTTAAGGGCTAACATCGAAACTCTGCTCTCCCGAATTGAAATAAGAGACAGGAAAGAGGAGAAGAACATAAATCTAAAGTATCTATCTCTCCTCAACCAGCTGTACGACGACTTACTTATAAACAAGCCACCTGAATCAATGAAAAAAATAATCATCGTTGATGCTAACAAATCCGAAATCGAAATTCTGTCTGAATTAAATGAGAAACTCTCTCTTTTAAATTATTTATAGCGAACGAACTGGCACATTTAAAGAACGAGACGCGACGAGAGGAGGAAAACCGAGGACGATTTTAATCAGGAAAGAGAAGAGTGAACGGAAAGGGCTACTTGATATCGACCTGACAAATATGCTCG
>NW_022602235.1:0-1000 GCF_009176505.1 Sitodiplosis mosellana | reverse complement strand
TTTATTTGATCGTCTCAACTCGTTCCATTCTATTATTCCATTCATCTTTTCTCAGTTATTCCCTGATTGCAATGAATTGTTCAGCAACATTCAATTCAACAACCGACACTATGACAACTGTAGCGATTTATTCAAACGACATTTCATTTATGGTGTGGGCGGGTGTTTCACGGTCAACTCAGTCAATTTCGGGTTAGTATTGATACAAAAGCTTTCAAATCATAAATGTTCATTTCATTCTCTGCTTGCAGTAATTCAGATTGGGACAAATTACCGTTGACCTACAATCAATATCAAGGAAGCAGTAAATTTACATTTGACTTTCATCGCAAAAAGGAATACCGGTTCTGGGTAAGTTAACGATTTCATTTGAAATGATATATCTTTTTTTTTTTAAATATTCTCAATAAATTTCTCAATTCAGAGTTCTGTGGAAAGTCCAAATGAATTACCTGGCGTTTCCAAAGTTGTTTTTGGATTATATGCCAATACGGATGCCAGAGTTATAGTGCGAGTAATTCATTTAGTTTTGTATACTTTTTCATTTAGTTATATTTCACTAAAATTTCAAATATTTTTCGTCATTTTTTTCTCCTAGACGTAGAGAATGACATCACTGTACGGGACATATCAATCGAGAAGCGACGATGTCGATTTTTAGACGAGCGTTTGCCTTCGAACACATCTCTTCCTTACAGCTTTGCCTCGTGTTTTATTAATGCTCGAGTCCAACATGATTTGGAGCATTGCAATTGCACTTCACACTTTGCACCGATCGAATGTAATGAGCTTAACACTCAAATCAGAAGAATGATCGAGTTGAATTTTGAACTTATTTACTGTCAAATTTCATCCAATAGATAAGGATCAATACTGTAATTACGCACAGATGAAATGCATTGGAGAACATTATATCTATGTTCTAGAGGATGAGCATCGCGAGAAAATCAAACCATGTTTTTCTACCTGCACAGAAATGCACATTGGCTTCATCGGGTAT
>NW_022602234.1:0-2715 GCF_009176505.1 Sitodiplosis mosellana | reverse complement strand
CATGTTTTTCTACCTGCACAGAAATGCACATTGGCTTCATCGGGTATGTGGGTTGAAGTAGTAAAACTTACGCATAAATTGAACATCAAAACAAATTGAACTTGAATTCAAATTTGATTCATCTGCAGATTTTTTGTAAAGGCCGAAGTAAATGCGAGTAATCAAATGGCAGAAACTACGACAGTGACAATTGGAATGAATGGTCAGCCAAAGAACTCAAATGAGATGTGTGAACGTGCACATTCAAATTTTTCGTTAAAGCAAACGATAAATTTGAATGGATCTGGAAGTTTTATTTCAAATTCATTAATTGTGGATTTGCTGTGAGCACAGTGACTGTTTCAATCTAGGTTTCAATACTTTCAATTCTCTTTTTTGTTTGTTGATCAACGAACATTTTGATATTAGCTATGTATACCATCCATTGTGCGAAAATTGTCTATCGTTTGAAAAAAATTGCTTTAGTTGATATTGCAAAATCTTGTTTTTCATACTTTTTCATTCAAAAATAGACGTTAATTTATTTACTTGAATGTACTGACAGTTTTTTTTTCTTACAAAGTTAACTATTTGTTTATCCCATTAAATACCAGGGTTCTTATCGGTTCTTATTAAAGAATTGGCTGATTGGCAAATGTGAATGGCATTTTTCTCAAACTAGGAGAAATTTAGTGATCGATTTGGTTCATGCAAATGTAAAAAATATTTTAAAATTAAGTTTAGGTAAATTCATGCAATGTTTTAACATAGTCCGCTAAAAATGGTTTCTTTTGTCATAAAATTGGATGCTAATGACTTAAACTGAATTAAAACTGAGTCAACTTATTGACTTCTTATATCCTATGTGTTGATTAAGCTCTTGAGCTCACTCCCAAAAGTTGATCACCGATTCACTGCTCAGCACAATCGTCCACGGCAATTTTGTGCCCCGCAACTGCATAGAGTATGGTACCTTTCATTCAAATCATAGTGATAATTGAACGTTAATTCTTCGCCGGCTTTTACTAGGTCCTTGGTGAAAAATGCAATGACTGGAAAACGTTCATCATCACCAATGAACACGCGCTGCTCAAACATGTTTGGGTTGCACGAATGCTGGAATTTAAAAGTATGGTTTCCATAATAGTTCCAGCCAAAATTTTAACAACAAAATCATTCTGACTGACACTAGAACTTACATTAAAGAATCGTGAAATGTTGCCAGAATAAAGGCTATCAACCACAAATTCTTCTATTTCTTCTGTATTTTCTTCGGATTCCGAATCAGATTCTGATTCGGAGTCGTTTGCATCAAGCCATGTGACCACCTTGGGAAAAAAGTTGAGAAAATCTTGAACAACTTCATCACTGTCGAGTCGACCTCGTTTCGGATTCGACGATGATAATGATGTCTTTCGTTCAACAGACCGTTCACCTAATGGATTTTCAAATTAAAGTAAAAATTCACATGAAATGATTGAATTCAAAACAAAATCTGAAAAACTCGCAAAATTGAGTAAAACGCACCCATTGAAAAATGATAGCGATGATTCAATCGGCTTACAGCGGTTTCATTGTCAATTATCTCGCCAATGTAGCTTGCGACGTAAGTGCCGCGCGGTAAATCGGTCAATGTACGTACGCCGCGGCCTTTTGACGCCGTTTGGAACAATTGCAATTTGAGCTGTAAACCTCTTTGAACCAGTCGATTTTCGCATTTGTTCGCATTGCATTTGCATTCAGGGCCACATTCAACGATTCCACTGACCGTGTGATTCAATCGGAAATTCTTGTAGCCAACGGCCTTGTTTTTAGACAGATCTTTTGAATTTGGATTAATCGGCCGTTCGAGCATCTTTTCGATGGTGAGACGCCAACAGCTGCATTTTTCCTTGTCAACACAGTTGTTGGCACAGTTACAGCAACGATTCAGGTTTTTCTTCAATTCGATGTCTTTTATGGCCAACTTATTTTCAGTGATATAGTTGAATTCCTTGTCCAACTCAAGACCACCGTCACAGATGGAAATCGGTAAATTGTCACGGTCAATGATCTGAAACATGAATTTTTCGATTTTCAATTGGATTGAAGATAAATTATTCATGAAAAAGATCAAAATTACCGCAACAGTCCTATATGGCAATTGGCGATTTTCAGATGGTTGAAAGCCTTTTTCCAAGGAAAATGATTCGATGCGCAGCTTTGAGTCGACTTTTGTTAAATATTCCCGTATGGCGCCATATGTTCTTAGTTTGCGATTGCATGGTGATTTATAGAACGATGGTCCTGATTCAGTGTCCATGAAATGTTTGAAACCAACTGCCAATGGTCGATGGAATAGGCTGAATTTTTCGATTTGTGTTCCATCTTCCAGCCGCACACAATCATGGTTACATTCATGATTTCGATGCCATGACCAACCATTGGGCTCAGGCGCTTGTTTGTTTCTTCGTGATGCACGGACTGGCACTGAACATCGTTCAATCATGATGCAGTCTTCATCGTTCGTGCTGTAATCGGTTTCGAAATGCGTGAAATGGAACAATTTATCAAGCATTTTTCTTTCGATCAATTTCCGCCACACTTGTTCGATCCGGGGTGAACCCAAATACAACCATTCATATCGATCCGGTTGTTCGTCTTGCATGAAACGAAATTGAGCCAGCGGTAGATCAATTTCGGTCGTTGCCGCTTGAACCCACTTGCCATTCAGTTCGATTGACACCACTTCGCCGA
>NW_022602233.1:0-3231 GCF_009176505.1 Sitodiplosis mosellana | reverse complement strand
ATTCAATAAAAAAACAAAGTCAAGTTGATGGCAAAAAGTCCAAAAAATTCATCGGCAATAATTGGGTACTAGCAACGCTGTGTGACGATTATTCCAATTTTCAAAGGGTGCAAATATTTTTCGCGACATGCCACATTGTCACATACTACATGAACAAAAACACACTCACGTTTCTGCGGATTGCGAAATATTCCCAAATTTCGATGTTTTGCTTCACAATTTCTGTGTTTTCAGTCAATGATAGATAGCTGAGGATGTATGCTGAACATAGAAACTCAGCAAGCTGAGATTGGGATATTTTGACTTTGTGACGTGCTATTCAAACAAATTTATGATGGAGAGGAGTTTGGAATACATTTTCCATTACACTCCATGACTCCATCAACACTCCACCAAAATTTCACATAAATTTGCACGAATAGCAAGTCACAAAATCCAAACGTCCCAATCTCAGCTTGCTGAGTTCCTATTCCCAGCATATGTCGTCAGCTATCTGTCATTGACTGTGTGTTTTATTTATCTTTTGTTAATAATTTCACGAAATTGGAAATAAAAATGTAATTCAACGAGATTTTAGCGAGGAATAAATTCCAAAAATCAAATTGCTTAAAATGACGAAATTAGATGTGTGCAAAAATGGCGGAGTCAGAAGACAGTATGAGAGAGAAAATTCTTTGTTTGCGCAGTTGTGAAATAGCTGGCACACACATCGACACAGTATGACACTCATCTCTCATTTCGAAATATCATGCGAAGTGTTCAGTTTCGAATCGTGTGTTCGGAAAGTGTTTTTCGAAATTGACTTGATTCCGAATAGGCGGAGAAAAACACAATATTCGAGAAGAACACAAAAAGGGAGAAAATTGAACAAATTAAAAATGCAAAACAAAGATTGTATTAATACCGTGTGGAAAAAAAGAATGACCGCAATTTCAGCGAAATTGAATTTAATATAACTGCATCTTCTGAATTGAATTACATGAAAATGAATTGGCACTGAAAATCGACTTTGTTACCAAATCCACGGCAAAATTGTGTCAGATGAATTCACATCGATATATTTCTTTTCAACAGTATTCTAACACTTATCGAAACATTTCAAAATTGAATGAATTCCATGCAATTCAGAGTATTTCGGAAACTTGCCTTCCAATCGGTTTGTGAGATGTAAGAATCGACTGAAAGAATTATATTTGCTTTGCTTTGTGTTTCTTTCTCTGATGCCGTCTACTTGTGGTCGTCTCCTTCCACGGTGCGCGAATGAATGAACGAAATTCATCGATTGTCATATAAAAAGCGCGCACTACTCCGATTGACATCGCATGGTATTACGCATAGGAATGAAGTTGACTGTCATCCGCTGTTCAAACTTTGAATTCAAATCAGTCTAAAAGTCAATCAATTCAATTTCTTGGATGAATAATAGAATTCTTAAGCCACAAATGAGAATAGCTTAGAAAAATATGTCTAGAATAAATTCCTGAAATAGAATTCCTAACATATAGTCACTTGACTTTGACACAAACGAAATGTTGTAGTTTTCCTTCAGCAAAGGCCTCTTTACATGATATAATAACAAACAAATGAACATGAGAGGAAATTTTCCAAACATTTTCCAATAATTCCATCATTCAAATTGAATCTTTTTTTGAATATCTTGATTAAAATCACATTGACACGCATTGCATCAAAACTCATCATGGTTTAATCAATAGAAACTTATAATAATTGCGATCTAAACGTCAATACAAACTGAAGCTCGTGATGTAATTTATTTTACTTTTCCGTACACAACGTGTCAAGGGAAAGTATAGGAATCGGTCCCGAAAACTTTTTTCGCAAAATTAGCTCAGATCATCATAAAAACTCATGAAACGCGTAGAAAACCAATTTTTGAGACACTTTTCCCTTCGTGTGCCGTCGTTGTCGTTGTCGTTGTCGTTGTCGTTGTCGTTGTCATTGTCGTAGCTGTTTGTTAACACGATAACGCAAAAAATAATTGAGATAATCCAAATCTGAAAGTGCCAAAAGTTTTGTATCCAATAAACTTAGTTTAAGTTCGAAGATGAGCCATTTTCGATTTGACCCTGGGGTAAGAAAAAAACCCTTGCCCTAAGAAAAAAACCTCAAAAAATTGACACTTTTGTATTGGAGGTACCTGTAAATCGACTCCAATTGGCTTCACACTTTCTGGGATTTCATTTTTTGGGAGAAAATTAAGATTCTGAAAGTTTGAAACCAATCGGAATCGATTTACGGGTACCTCCCATACACATTTTTTGAAATTTTGATGAAATTACCGATTTTTGGACAATTTTGTATGGGAGGTACCCGTTAATCGATTCTGATTGGCTTCAAACTTTCTGAGGTTTCATTTTGTGAAGAAAAAAATAAGATTCTGAAAGTTTCATGTTGATCGCATTTGCAAAAGTTTGATTTTTTGTCCTCAATTTTTGTCGAAATTTTCTTGGAAAAAATTGAGGGCCAAAAACCAAACTTCTGCAAATGCGATCAACATGAAACTTTCAGAATCTTATTTTTTCTCCAAAAAATGAAACCTCAGAAATTTTAAAGCCAATGAAAATCGGTCTACATCCTCTCATACAAAATTGTCGAAGTTTTAGTTAAAGTGACCGATTCTTCACTTTATTTTTATTATCATATTTTCACTGCCTTTATTTCAAGAAAATTCACAAAAAATAACCAAAAGTACCTACGGACAACGTAGGCCAACGGTACGGAAAAGTTCGGGATTACCAATGTAATTCTTTTTATCATAAATCAATGGATTGGAATTGAAAATTTAATTTTTTTTCAGAGGTTATACCTAATTAAACTGAGTGATGCATGCTAAATAACATGACACCAGCACTTCTCATCGATTCGATAAACTAATCATCAGATCAAATAATTGAAACTGCTTCAAAAATTTGCACTAATATTGCTTAAGCGTCGCATCGATCCAAGTTCTGGTGTTTGTAATATCACAAATGAAAATCAGCAATTAAACAAAACAGAGATTAATGTTCCAATATAACGATTGTGTGCTCTAGTTCGATACAGAAACAGGACCATCAAGAAAACTGGCTAGACTCACTGCATTTATTTTGTTATTTTAAAAGAGAATAGCTGAAATAGAATTGATTTTTGATTGAGAAAAAAGCCTTCATTTTGGATCTGATACAACACGTTTTATTTGAAAATTTAGTAAATAGCTTAATGTATTGAAAA
>NW_022602232.1:0-4906 GCF_009176505.1 Sitodiplosis mosellana | reverse complement strand
AACCATCTAATTTTTAGATAAAGTATCAATTATTCTTTAAAACCAAAACAACCTTTTTTATGAGTTTTTGATTTAATTTGTGAGAAAAAATCATCTGTGGCGTCTATGTCGTATTGTTGATTGTTTCTCATTTGTTCATGAGACAGAGACAATCAATGGACATTCTCTGATAAACAAAAAAAAACTTCATAAGAAAGCAACAACAAAAATCCATTGAAAAAAAAACTTCAACCAAAACCAAGCATTGATATGCATCGATTATGTGTTTCCCTCTAAAACGTACTCAGCAAGCGGACCAAATCATCGACAGTGGCTCACAATGAACGCTCCCTTTTCATGCACCTCTCTCTCTATCTTCGTTCTATCAATGAACGTTTCTTTTCTTCATCTCTTCTCTTTATCACGCTTTCGCATTTGCCGGCGTAAACACATTAAACGTCACGTGGTGCTGAAACGGTTTGACACTTCGTTCCGCGCTCATTGAATCGGCTCAGTATTAGTCGTGTTTGTGATACGTCGCTAGAATAATTGCCGCGTGTTTATTGTGCATTGCACACATTGTGTTTGGATCAAATAAAAACCATTTTTTGCCGCGTTTCTGAAGAAAAAAAAATCGAGTCTTTATGAATTTAGTTGCAGAAGAAGCCGTAAAGCTGTGAAACATTTTCCGAGGAAAACATTTCTGCACGATTTACGTCGCAGTGTCAACAGGTGAAGGTAAGACATGACTTTTGGTCGGTGCATGCATGTTTTTGTCGGGTTAATTGTACATAAAAGCAGTGGCATTTCTCGATGGAGAGATTAAACCTCATGTTTCATTATTATGAAATTGTTGCACTGATCGGTTTATGTCAGAGCTTTAAGGCGGCAAACGCCATGAAAATCCAACCACAATCATCGGACGTTGCGAACAACACATAGAACGCCGAACATTTTGTTGTTGCATCAATTGCGTCTTAGTCTAAATGTGACATGCATGAATATTATGTTTATGTGTTTGTGAAGAAAATCCGGGTGGAATCAAATACGAGTAGAATCATATACGTAGTTTTGGAAGTCAGTCCTTTTTAAATGATTTCATTGCGACTAAAAATCTGATTTTCACTTCAGAAAATTTTCAAGAAGAGACGTTTGTCGAAAACGTATTTTACACTGTTAAACTCTTGGAATTCTTCACATTTACAGATACCATTGAACCACAACAATTTGAAAATGGCACCAAAGCGGGCATTTTCAATCGAAAACGGTGCAAGTTCATCTCGAGATGAACCAGATGCAGCCAAACGACGCCGAACAGCTGATCCATACTGTTGGGTGTGCCATCAGAAAGACACAAATGTGTACTGCAAAACATGCTTGCGGTCCTATCATTCACAGTGCGTGGGTCCAAAGTCGACCAAGGAAATCCAATGTGAAGTGTGCATAAGAGAGGATTTGGCCAAAAGCAACGACGCCAAATGGTAAGTTTTGATCCTTTCATTCGGCCAGTTGTTAGATTAGAAAATAGTCTGAACGTCTTTCTGCACTATTTTCGGAATTAATTCAATTTATGCTTTTTTGCTTGGCTTATTGAATGATTCGAGCGACCCATTCGTCGAATTGAAATCGAATCGTATACCATTGAAATCCATTCAATCAATTTTATCACAATTCCATTTGATTTCCCTTCTTTTCCTTTAGGCACGAGAATTTGAAACGTTTGAATGGTCTTTTGGAATATATCATGAAGCGGTTGCTTGATAGTGACGAGGTTTGCATTTAAATGTTCATTCATTTTTCTAAATCGTCCCTTGAAGCAATTCCAATTCCTAAACTCAATTCTGTTCTTCATTTGTTTCAGTTCACAGTCTTGAGTAACAACTACTTTCAAACAAAGTTACCGGTCGAATCAAGCATTGTGAATGCATTCGACTTGAGCTACATTCGAAACCGGGTGCAAATCAGCGAATATGAAACGCCATTGCAGTTTCTCAATGACATCAGATGGATCAAGCATAACATCATTGCATCAGGTAAATTGTGTAGAAGGTGAAAGAATTTAGGGGATTTCTTTGAGAACTAGCGATGAAATTTGATTAAAGAAAATGATGAAAAAAATAATGAAAAAAAATTCCAACAAAACTAAACACCTTGTTTCAACTCTTTCCAGGCAACCTTGCCGAATTGGCGGTTGCAAAGCGGCTTGAACAGTTCTGCAAAAAGGTGAGTTTTAATGTCAAGTGTAGTTTATCAAGTGTTTGTTTCATATATGCTTCACAATGAAAAGCCAATCTGATTTTTGATTGAATGGAAATCTAATTATTTGCATTCCGGCTCATATTCTAGGAGGTGTACGACATCGAAATGTGTGTAGATTGTTTTGCACGTTCGAATAGTGAAGACCGTTCATCTTGGTTCACACAGGTTTGTGATCCACCCCATTTATTGGTATGGGCACGTGAGATTGGCCATCGACCGTTCAAACCAGGTAAATCTTGAGCATATCTCGAATGTAATTATCATTTTTACCGATTTTATCACGTACCTCTCTTTTAAACCAGCCAAAGTGATTGGTGTCAGCGGCAAATCGCTCAAAAGTAAAATTGATGTACGATTCTTCGGTGATCATGATATGGCTGATGTTTCGCTCATCGACTGTTACCTCTTCTCCAAAGAGAATCCAAACGGAAAAACCGATGACAAGAATAGATTGGTTCTCATCAGCAGTTTGGCGGTGAGTTGGCAATTGGATTGAGAGAAAAATAAATCATCAGAAAGTTCTGATTTCATTAGAAAAATTGTTCATTTGCTCAACAAATAAGAAACGATTCCATTTTCAGGAGGCTAAAAAATACATCGAAAATATTGAGAAGAAATTTGAATGCAAATTTGTGGAGTATAAAACAAAGACACCATTTAATTCCAGTCGAATAGCCGAATACTTGAAGGATATGGTGCCAAACGTACAATTGGCGGCCGATTATCGGCTGAAAGTCAAGCCAATTTACTTGAATCCACCACAGCGACGTCGAGGTCCGCTTCGTTCTAAATCGAAAGTAGCCTCTTCAAGCCCGGTTCCGCAGGTTTTCAACGGAACATTGATGGAAACTCGCGTTGTGCTTGAAAATTGCGATCACTTGGTGGAACGATACAAAAGAAAGGATGGCGTGGATCGTTATGAGACGATTGATGGAAAGGGACCTGACGAAGTGGTAACAGACCGAAATTCAGAAGACGAAGATCGTAAGCCGCCAAATGGTGTTGATCAATCGATGAACGATGAAACATCGAACCAGGTATCTGAGACAGAAGATGCCGTAATCATCAGCGATGATGATGATCCGTTCATGACCACGCATCAAGCTCAGAGCGAATCTTTGGAGCAAATTGAAAATCAGGAATGTGATCAAGATGCACTGCTATCGACACTTGGTAAGCGTAAGCCTTTCATTATACGCGGTTCATTCTGGCATGAAAATGCTACAAGATTGGTCTCTCTGCAAATAGAACCGCTGGACATTTCTGAACAATCGACTGAAGATGACGATAAAGCAACAGCATCGAATCACAGCGAATTTGATTTGATGGCTCACAATGATGTTATCGAAGAAATCGTTGAAAATATCGTAGTTTCGGATGCCTCCACCGATGAAGATATTCCCGAAAATGTTTTGGAACTTGTTCCGGATATTACGGATACAGATGAAGTGAATGAACCGGCCGACAATTCGATTGAAATCAACGAAGATCTAACTATCAGGAGCCAGTCGCTGGCCGACGAATACGTTCCCGTTTCAGATGAACAAGTGGCAACATTGATTGAATCAAAATCAAACAATCAAGAAGAGGTGTTTATGTCTAGCTTCGATAATGCTATTGGAGCTGAAGAACTTGGCGAAAACATAGAGCAAATCGAAGAGACTGTAGCTCAAAATGATGTGTCCAATCATAGTCAATCACACAGTTTTGTGGAAGAATCACAAGAAATGACACAAAATGAAAACGAAACAGAACAATCTGATCATGAAGCGGAACACACCGACCATGAAATGATATTGGATAAGTCAATCCAAACCTTGCCACCGTCATGCATGAAGATTAAGCCATCGGCCCAGTCAACTCCATTTAAATCGATCGATGAACCAACCCAAGTAGCTCCGATCGATCCAGTAATCCAACCAGCTTTAATCGATCAACCAACTCAACCAGCTCCAATCGATCAACTGACCCAATCAGCTAAGCTCGATCAATCGATCGAATCTACTCCAGTCGATGAACCATTCCAATCGACTCAGATCAATCAATCGATTGAATCGACTTTGATCGATGAACCTATCCAATCGACTTCGATCGATCAGCCAGTTCAATTGACTCCAATTGATCCACCTGAAAATAATGAAAACGACATGCATGCGCGTCAAGAAAGCAATGAAGGCGCTAAAAAAACAGAAAGTGATGCAATGTTAGAGCTTCGGTTGGAATATAAAAAGGTACTTGTGGCATATCAAGATATGGAAAAGCAGACCAACGAAGCGCTCCAAATAGCTCAATCTCAAAGCAATATTATCACGAGACTAGAGGCTCAAGTGACAGGTCTGACGAAAGACCTATCTTTCAAGCAAAATGAACTGGCCAAAATGAAAGTGGATTATGCAGCCGAATTGCTAAAAGCAATCGAGGAGACAAAGAAGAAGATGTGGTGTCGAAGCTGCGGAAATGAACTGGTCAAACCATTTCATGGATTATTGCATGCAATGGTGTGCAGTGCACAATGTCTACAGATGACGTGGTAAGTCTTCGATTGACATTTATATTGAAGTAAATGACTGATTCCGATTGATTTTCAGGGCCAACGAATGCCAAACCGGTGAGAAAACCTCGATGAATTCAACGGTGCAATCATCAGGCAATGAGGTATTTCATTATC
>NW_022602231.1:0-1171 GCF_009176505.1 Sitodiplosis mosellana | reverse complement strand
GCTGAAGAAGCCGCAAAAAGTGACAAGAAACACGCCAAACGAGGACTCTCTTTGGGCTATGGAGGATACAGTGGCGGCTACTCTGGATTAGGATACAGTTCGTTGGGTCATGGCGCTCAAGGATACTCTTCACTCGGCTATTCAGGTCTTGGTCACTCTTCACTCGGATTTTCAGGTCTTGGTCACTCTGCCGGTTACGTCTCAGCAACTCCACTCGCTGCAGCACACACTGGCTACGTCGCAAGTGCTCCATTCGCTGCACACACCGGATACGTTGCAAGTGCACCAGTCGCCCAAGCTGCACACACCCATACCCACAGCGCTGAAACTAAAGTTGTAGCACAGCCATATGCCGTTCCACAACCATACCCAGTTGTTCAAACACGTACCCAAGTCGTGGAACGCCCAGTAGCTGTGCCACAACCTTACGCTGTTCATGTACCACAAGTAAGATTCTAAAACACCTGTTCTATTCCATTATTCAAGTCGAATTGTCAATTTTTCATTATAGCCATACCCAGTTGAAGTTGTTAAGCACGTTGATCGTCCATACCCAGTCCCCCAAGTAAGTATTAGTGTTCTTTCTATTGATCAAGTGTGCTGAATTGAAATTTTGGTTGCTTTTGCAAATTTGAGCAAAATATTGATCTCGGCTCTAACCACTTTTCTTCCTGGCCTTGTAGCCATACCCAGTCGTCCAAACTAAAGTCGTCGACCGTCCAGTACCACAACCGTACCCAGTCCAAGTCATTAAGCACGTTGACCGTCCATACCCAGTGCCCAAAGTAAGTATTGCTGTTCTTTAATTGGTTTCTACTCAACAAGTAGTTTTATATAATTCTGCCTAACTAAATTGTTATCTTCTGTAATTCTAGCCATACACAGTAGAAAAGGTTGTCGAGAAAGTCGTAGTTAAACACGTCGATCGTCCAGTCGAAGTCATCAAGCACGTCCCACAAGTATGTATAAACATATCCAATCGTATAGAATCAATTCATTTTCTTCATCGAGATATCGTCTTATATCCCATTATCTCTTCTTTTTTCCTCCCTAAACAGCCGTACACAGTTGAGAAAGTCGTTGAAAAAGTCGTAGATCGCCCAGTCGAAGTCATCAAGCACGTCCCACAAGTATGTATAAACATATCCAATTGTATAGAATCAATACATTT
>NW_022602230.1:0-2523 GCF_009176505.1 Sitodiplosis mosellana | reverse complement strand
TTATAAATTATCACTTGAAAAAAATTGAACTGAATACACCAACCTGTAGTCAAATCATCGTAAGTCAGAAGAACAATAGAAAGAATTTCGTACTGCCAATCAAATCGAATGAAAATATAACAATGATTTAATTTTTGTAGCGATGATAGCAACGAATAGTTTTCACTTCGGTGGATGCGAGTTGAAAACATGTTTTTTATTTGTGTCAAAGTGTTGACCATCGATAAGTCATATTTGGGAGACACTGTTTATAATATAACTGTTTATTTTTAAAAAATTCGTGCAATTACCGCCAAAGTGTAATCAACTCTGTAGCTGAAATCGATTTAAGAAAACACACTTTTTTTAATCACATGTTTATTGTTCATCGGTTGTTAATCAAGACAAAACAAGCAAGAAATATTCACAATTTTGAGAGCAAAAATCATTTTTTCTATTTTTGGAAGATGGCACGTTTTGATGCTATAGATCGGATAAAAAATTTCAGTCATGAATGGAATTATCGTGAGTGTGAGCGATGTGGTGTGCGCGCTAACCCATACACGCAAGTAAATAGTGTTTTTGCGTTCAAATTTGGTGCATCATATAGAAGTTAGTGCATGCGAAGATTTCATTCTGAATGATTGGAACAGACATTGTTTTGATTTGCATGTTGAACTCTGACTTTTGCTTTAAATATTCATAAATTGAATATTCCTATTGTAGATGATCTTCCGACATTAAAAGGATTATCCCCATAGGCGATGACGTGCATTGGCATCTCTTTGAAATGATAATATCACATTCAATAGCTCAGTAGCTTCATGAGAGCACTTACACTTTGGAACAAACCAAATTTGCCTCAATGATTGATTTGAATAAATTGCTTATGTTGATTCTTTTGTGATAAGATAAAAAAAATCACCAAATAAAGCACATTTCATCTAACAAATCTTGACATCGAATTTAAACTCAATGGGACTAACAAATGGAAGTAAACAGTGTTCACAAAAACACTCTCAAACGTATTTCTTCTGTTGAATACGTTTTCATTGAAGGCAAATTACTTGCAGAGTAGATAAAATTCATCTTATGATACAAACCTGAAGACTCAGAAATTAAATTTCCCTTCCAAAAAAAAAACTGTGTCTCATGAAGAATAACTTACATTTCCCGCATATTCCATGCAATTATAATTGTATTGCTCCATTAATAAATTACCATTTCAGTCAATTGTTTGACATTTATTCAATTTTAAAACTCGCGTTGGAAGCTAGTTTATCCACGAGTAATGAACAAGAAAGCACAATCAAGAAAAACAATGAAGCAGATTTCTCAATAGCAGTCAATGATACTTTTTATTATACCATGCACAGAAATAAATCGATCGGTAGGTTTATTCTCAAAAGAAATAATCTCATTGAATGACATGTTGAAAAAAAAAACACTTTATTTTCGCTTGACAAGTTATTCAGAAGCTAATTTCATTCAGAATTTCACTGGATTTTAAGGAAATGAAAACCATGTGAAGAAAAAATGGAAAATGTTCATGAAGCAAGCTTACCCAGCGGTTCAGTATGATTTTAGCGATAGATCATTTCCTGCAATCAAAAGCACACCCTAATTTATTAAAAAAATATTCTACTGCCACTATTCCGAAGAATCACGAACGCGCAACATCGCTCGTTCAATGAATCATTTGGAATGTGTGAAATTTTTATATTGAGATCAGATCATACATGAAGATGAGGAACGATGGAAGCGTTGCATCTCGAGCAATTTTGAGGGCTGTTCAAATGTACGTTCACGGCGCTCCATTCAAGCTTACAGCACGAGCAGTTATATTTTGCACGATACTTTGCGACCGCTGCATAGTTCTTTTGCTGTGAAAAAAAAACGTTTTTCAAAATTAATGCACGCACATTGGACAATGTTATTGATTTTCTATGGAGCAATTCTTTCACTTACTTAATTTTTCAATTTGATTACCACTAATTTTAAAACTCTTTTTAGAAAAAAATGTAGAAATTTACTCACAACTTCAAAGGGATGCACGCACATATGGCAACTTTTGCAATTATCCATTCCGATTGGCTCCATTGATACGGTTGAAAAAGTGCGGAGGCAATTCGGGCATCGATAATACGAACAATATCGATCCATTTTGTTTGCGTGTTGATTTGACCAAGAACAAAACGGAACTAAGTGTATGCTCATTTGTTCATGCAATTTCAGAGTGATGAATTCGGTTGACGTAAGAAAAAAATTGTGAAGAAAATGAAAGTACCGCCCTATGGGAATGAACACAAAGAAAACAAAACGGCAACATCAACGAGCGAGACAGTTGACATTTATTTATCGTTTATTTTAAACCAATTGCAAGCCAACAATTATCGATCGTTCACGAAATTGATGACAATTGAAAACTACCAAGACGAAAATTTCAAACAACAATTTCGACAGTGTTTTGACTTACGATATTTTTTCATGCGTCTCTTGGTCACTGGCTGAAATCGAAACTCAATGTTGGTTTGCTGGGCATTT
>NW_022602229.1:0-2715 GCF_009176505.1 Sitodiplosis mosellana | reverse complement strand
CATGTTTTTCTACCTGCACAGAAATGCACATTGGCTTCATCGGGTATGTGGGTTGAAGTAGTAAAACTTACGCATAAATTGAACATCAAAACAAATTGAACTTGAATTCAAATTTGATTCATCTGCAGATTTTTTGTAAAGGCCGAAGTAAATGCGAGTAATCAAATGGCAGAAACTACGACAGTGACAATTGGAATGAATGGTCAGCCAAAGAACTCAAATGAGATGTGTGAACGTGCACATTCAAATTTTTCGTTAAAGCAAACGATAAATTTGAATGGATCTGGAAGTTTTATTTCAAATTCATTAATTGTGGATTTGCTGTGAGCACAGTGACTGTTTCAATCTAGGTTTCAATACTTTCAATTCTCTTTTTTGTTTGTTGATCAACGAACATTTTGATATTAGCTATGTATACCATCCATTGTGCGAAAATTGTCTATCGTTTGAAAAAAATTGCTTTAGTTGATATTGCAAAATCTTGTTTTTCATACTTTTTCATTCAAAAATAGACGTTAATTTATTTACTTGAATGTACTGACAGTTTTTTTTTCTTACAAAGTTAACTATTTGTTTATCCCATTAAATACCAGGGTTCTTATCGGTTCTTATTAAAGAATTGGCTGATTGGCAAATGTGAATGGCATTTTTCTCAAACTAGGAGAAATTTAGTGATCGATTTGGTTCATGCAAATGTAAAAAATATTTTAAAATTAAGTTTAGGTAAATTCATGCAATGTTTTAACATAGTCCGCTAAAAATGGTTTCTTTTGTCATAAAATTGGATGCTAATGACTTAAACTGAATTAAAACTGAGTCAACTTATTGACTTCTTATATCCTATGTGTTGATTAAGCTCTTGAGCTCACTCCCAAAAGTTGATCACCGATTCACTGCTCAGCACAATCGTCCACGGCAATTTTGTGCCCCGCAACTGCATAGAGTATGGTACCTTTCATTCAAATCATAGTGATAATTGAACGTTAATTCTTCGCCGGCTTTTACTAGGTCCTTGGTGAAAAATGCAATGACTGGAAAACGTTCATCATCACCAATGAACACGCGCTGCTCAAACATGTTTGGGTTGCACGAATGCTGGAATTTAAAAGTATGGTTTCCATAATAGTTCCAGCCAAAATTTTAACAACAAAATCATTCTGACTGACACTAGAACTTACATTAAAGAATCGTGAAATGTTGCCAGAATAAAGGCTATCAACCACAAATTCTTCTATTTCTTCTGTATTTTCTTCGGATTCCGAATCAGATTCTGATTCGGAGTCGTTTGCATCAAGCCATGTGACCACCTTGGGAAAAAAGTTGAGAAAATCTTGAACAACTTCATCACTGTCGAGTCGACCTCGTTTCGGATTCGACGATGATAATGATGTCTTTCGTTCAACAGACCGTTCACCTAATGGATTTTCAAATTAAAGTAAAAATTCACATGAAATGATTGAATTCAAAACAAAATCTGAAAAACTCGCAAAATTGAGTAAAACGCACCCATTGAAAAATGATAGCGATGATTCAATCGGCTTACAGCGGTTTCATTGTCAATTATCTCGCCAATGTAGCTTGCGACGTAGGTGCCGCGCGGTAAATCGGTCAATGTACGTACGCCGCGGCCTTTTGACGCCGTTTGGAACAATTGCAATTTGAGCTGTAAACCTCTTTGAACCAGTCGATTTTCGCATTTGTTCGCATTGCATTTGCATTCAGGGCCACATTCAACGATTCCACTGACCGTGTGATTCAATCGGAAATTCTTGTAGCCAACGGCCTTGTTTTTAGACAGATCTTTTGAATTTGGATTAATCGGCCGTTCGAGCATCTTTTCGATGGTGAGACGCCAACAGCTGCATTTTTCCTTGTCAACACAGTTGTTGGCACAGTTACAGCAACGATTCAGGTTTTTCTTCAATTCGATGTCTTTTATGGCCAACTTATTTTCAGTGATATAGTTGAATTCCTTGTCCAACTCAAGACCACCGTCACAGATGGAAATCGGTAAATTGTCACGGTCAATGATCTGAAACATGAATTTTTCGATTTTCAATTGGATTGAAGATAAATTATTCATGAAAAAGATCAAAATTACCGCAACAGTCCGATATGGCAATTGGCGATTTTCAGATGGTTGAAAGCCTTTTTCCAAGGAAAATGATTCGATGCGCAGCTTTGAGTCGACTTTTGTTAAATATTCCCGTATGGCGCCATATGTTCTTAGTTTGCGATTGCATGGTGATTTATAGAACGGTGGTCCTGATTCAGTGTCCATGAAATGTTTGAAACCAACTGCCAATGGTCGATGGAATAGGCTGAATTTTTCGATTTGTGTTCCATCTTCCAGCCGCACACAATCATGGTTACATTCATGATTTCGATGCCATGACCAACCATTGGGCTCAGGCGCTTGTTTGTTTCTTCGTGATGCACGGACTGGCACTGAACATCGTTCAATCATGATGCAGTCTTCATCGTTCGTACTGTAATCGGTTTCGAAATGCGTGAAATGGAACAATTTATCAAGCATTTTTCTTTCGATCAATTTCCGCCACACTTGTTCGATCCGGGGTGAACCCAAATACAACCATTCATATCGATCCGGTTGTTCGTCTTGCATGAAACGAAATTGAGCCAGCGGTAGATCAATTTCGGTCGTTGCCGCTTGAACCCACTTGCCATTCAGTTCGATTGACACCACTTCGCCGA
>NW_022602228.1:0-4907 GCF_009176505.1 Sitodiplosis mosellana | reverse complement strand
AACCATCTAATTTTTAGATAAAGTATCAATTATTCTTTAAAACCAAAACAACCTTTTTTATGAGTTTTTGATTTAATTTGTGAGAAAAAATCATCTGTGGCGTCTATGTCGTATTGTTGATTGTTTCTCATTTGTTCATGAGACAGAGACAATCAATGGACATTCTCTGATAAACAAAAAAAAACTTCATAAGAAAGCAACAACAAAAATCCATTGAAAAAAAAAACTTCAACCAAAACCAAGCATTGATATGCATCGATTATGTGTTTCCCTCTAAAACGTACTCAGCAAGCGGACCAAATCATCGACAGTGGCTCACAATGAACGCTCCCTTTTCATGCACCTCTCTCTCTATCATCGTTCTATCAATGAACGTTTCTTTTCTTCATCTCTTCTCTTTATCACGCTTTCGCATTTGCCGGCGTAAACACATTAAACGTCACGTGGTGCTGAAACGGTTTGACACTTCGTTCCGCGCTCATTGAATCGGCTCAGTATTAGTCGTGTTTGTGATACGTCGCTAGAATAATTGCCGCGTGTTTATTGTGCATTGCACACATTGTGTTTGGATCAAATAAAAACCATTTTTTGCCGCGTTTCTGAAGAAAAAAAAATCGAGTCTTTATGAATTTAGTTGCAGAAGAAGCCGTAAAGCTGTGAAACATTTTCCGAGGAAAACATTTCTGCACGATTTACGTCGCAGTGTCAACAGGTGAAGGTAAGACATGACTTTTGGTCGGTGCATGCATGTTTTTGTCGGGTTAATTGTACATAAAAGCAGTGGCATTTCTCGATGGAGAGATTAAACCTCATGTTTCATTATTATGAAATTGTTGCACTGATCGGTTTATGTCAGAGCTTTAAGGCGGCAAACGCCATGAAAATCCAACCACAATCATCGGACGTTGCGAACAACACATAGAACGCCGAACATTTTGTTGTTGCATCAATTGCGTCTTAGTCTAAATGTGACATGCATGAATATTATGTTTATGTGTTTGTGAAGAAAATCCGGGTGGAATCAAATACGAGTAGAATCATATACGTAGTTTTGGAAGTCAGTCCTTTTTAAATGATTTCATTGCGACTAAAAATCTGATTTTCACTTCAGAAAATTTTCAAGAAGAGACGTTTGTCGAAAACGTATTTTACACTGTTAAACTCTTGGAATTCTTCACATTTACAGATACCATTGAACCACAACAATTTGAAAATGGCACCAAAGCGGGCATTTTCAATCGAAAACGGTGCAAGTTCATCTCGAGATGAACCAGATGCAGCCAAACGACGCCGAACAGCTGATCCATACTGTTGGGTGTGCCATCAGAAAGACACAAATGTGTACTGCAAAACATGCTTGCGGTCCTATCATTCACAGTGCGTGGGTCCAAAGTCGACCAAGGAAATCCAATGTGAAGTGTGCATAAGAGAGGATTTGGCCAAAAGCAACGACGCCAAATGGTAAGTTTTGATCCTTTCATTCGGCCAGTTGTTAGATTAGAAAATAGTCTGAACGTCTTTCTGCACTATTTTCGGAATTAATTCAATTTATGCTTTTTTGCTTGGCTTATTGAATGATTCGAGCGACCCATTCGTCGAATTGAAATCGAATCGTATACCATTGAAATCCATTCAATCAATTTTATCACAATTCCATTTGATTTCCCTTCTTTTCCTTTAGGCACGAGAATTTGAAACGTTTGAATGGTCTTTTGGAATATATCATGAAGCGGTTGCTTGATAGTGACGAGGTTTGCATTTAAATGTTCATTCATTTTTCTAAATCGTCCCTTGAAGCAATTCCAATTCCTAAACTCAATTCTGTTCTTCATTTGTTTCAGTTCACAGTCTTGAGTAACAACTACTTTCAAACAAAGTTACCGGTCGAATCAAGCATTGTGAATGCATTCGACTTGAGCTACATTCGAAACCGGGTGCAAATCAGCGAATATGAAACGCCATTGCAGTTTCTCAATGACATCAGATGGATCAAGCATAACATCATTGCATCAGGTAAATTGTGTAGAAGGTGAAAGAATTTAGGGGATTTCTTTGAGAACTAGCGATGAAATTTGATTAAAGAAAATGATGAAAAAAATAATGAAAAAAAATTCCAACAAAACTAAACACCTTGTTTCAACTCTTTCCAGGCAACCTTGCCGAATTGGCGGTTGCAAAGCGGCTTGAACAGTTCTGCAAAAAGGTGAGTTTTAATGTCAAGTGTAGTTTATCAAGTGTTTGTTTCATATATGCTTCACAATGAAAAGCCAATCTGATTTTTGATTGAATGGAAATCTAATTATTTGCATTCCGGCTCATATTCTAGGAGGTGTACGACATCGAAATGTGTGTAGATTGTTTTGCACGTTCGAATAGTGAAGACCGTTCATCTTGGTTCACACAGGTTTGTGATCCACCCCATTTATTGGTATGGGCACGTGAGATTGGCCATCGACCGTTCAAACCAGGTAAATCTTGAGCATATCTCGAATGTAATTATCATTTTTACCGATTTTATCACGTACCTCTCTTTTAAACCAGCCAAAGTGATTGGTGTCAGCGGCAAATCGCTCAAAAGTAAAATTGATGTACGATTCTTCGGTGATCATGATATGGCTGATGTTTCGCTCACCGACTGTTACCTCTTCTCCAAAGAGAATCCAAACGGAAAAACCGATGACAAGAATAGATTGGTTCTCATCAGCAGTTTGGCGGTGAGTTGGCAATTGGATTGAGAGAAAAATAAATCATCAGAAAGTTCTGATTTCATTAGAAAAATTGTTCATTTGCTCAACAAATAAGAAACGATTCCATTTTCAGGAGGCTAAAAAATACATCGAAAATATTGAGAAGAAATTTGAATGCAAATTTGTGGAGTATAAAACAAAGACACCATTTAATTCCAGTCGAATAGCCGAATACTTGAAGGATATGGTGCCAAACGTACAATTGGCGGCCGATTATCGGCTGAAAGTCAAGCCAATTTACTTGAATCCACCACAGCGACGTCGAGGTCCGCTTCGTTCTAAATCGAAAGTAGCCTCTTCAAGCCCGGTTCCGCAGGTTTTCAACGGAACATTGATGGAAACTCGCGTTGTGCTTGAAAATTGCGATCACTTGGTGGAACGATACAAAAGAAAGGATGGCGTGGATCGTTATGAGACGATTGATGGAAAGGGACCTGACGAAGTGGTAACAGACCGAAATTCAGAAGACGAAGATCGTAAGCCGCCAAATGGTGTTGATCAATCGATGAACGATGAAACATCGAACCAGGTATCTGAGACAGAAGATGCCGTAATCATCAGCGATGATGATGATCCGTTCATGACCACGCATCAAGCTCAGAGCGAATCTTTGGAGCAAATTGAAGATCAGGAATGTGATCAAGATGCACTGCTATCGACACTTGGTAAGCGTAAGCCTTTCATTATACGCGGTTCATTCTGGCATGAAAATGCTACAAGATTGGTCTCTCTGCAAATAGAACCGCTGGACATTTCTGAACAATCGACTGAAGATGACGATAAAGCAACAGCATCGAATCACAGCGAATTTGATTTGATGGCTCACAATGATGTTATCGAAGAAATCGTTGAAAATATCGTAGTTTCGGATGCCTCCACCGATGAAGATATTCCCGAAAATGTTTTGGAACTTGTTCCGGATATTACGGATACAGATGAAGTGAATGAACCGGCCGACAATTCGATTGAAATCAACGAAGATCTAACTATCAGGAGCCAGTCGCTGGCCGACGAATACGTTCCCGTTTCAGATGAACAAGTGGCAACATTGATTGAATCAAAATCAAACAATCAAGAAGAGGTGTTTATGTCTAGCTTCGATAATGCTATTGGAGCTGAAGAACTTGGCGAAAACATAGAGCAAATCGAAGAGACTGTAGCTCAAAATGATGTGTCCAATCATAGTCAATCACACAGTTTTGTGGAAGAATCACAAGAAATGACACAAAATGAAAACGAAACAGAACAATCTGATCATGAAGCGGAACACACCGACCATGAAATGATATTGGATAAGTCAATCCAAACCTTGCCACCGTCATGCATGAAGATTAAGCCATCGGCCCAGTCAACTCCATTTAAATCGATCGATGAACCAACCCAAGTAGCTCCGATCGATCCAGTAATCCAACCAGCTTTAATCGATCAACCAACTCAACCAGCTCCAATCGATCAACTGACCCAATCAGCTAAGCTCGATCAATCGATCGAATCTACTCCAGTCGATGAACCATTCCAATCGACTCAGATCAATCAATCGATTGAATCGACTTCGATCGATGAACCTATCCAATCGACTTCGATCGATCAGCCAGTTCAATTGACTCCAATTGATCCACCTGAAAATAATGAAAACGACATGCATGCGCGTCAAGAAAGCAATGAAGGCGCTAAAAAAACAGAAAGTGATGCAATGTTAGAGCTTCGGTTGGAATATAAAAAGGTACTTGTGGCATATCAAGATATGGAAAAGCAGACCAACGAAGCGCTCCAAATAGCTCAATCTCAAAGCAATATTATCACGAGACTAGAGGCTCAAGTGACAGGTCTGACGAAAGACCTATCTTTCAAGCAAAATGAACTGGCCAAAATGAAAGTGGATTATGCAGCCGAATTGCTAAAAGCAATCGAGGAGACAAAGAAGAAGATGTGGTGTCGAAGCTGCGGAAATGAACTGGTCAAACCATTTCATGGATTATTGCATGCAATGGTGTGCAGTGCACAATGTCTACAGATGATGTGGTAAGTCTTCGATTGACATTTATATTGAAGTAAATGACTGATTCCGATTGATTTTCAGGGCCAACGAATGCCAAACCGGTGAGAAAACCTCGATGAATTCAACGGTGCAATCATCAGGCAATGAGGTATTTCATTATC
>NW_022602227.1:0-3233 GCF_009176505.1 Sitodiplosis mosellana | reverse complement strand
ATTCAATAAAAAAACAAAGTCAAGTTGATGGCAAAAAGTCCAAAAAATTCATCGGCAATAATTGGGTACTAGCAACGCTGTGTGACGATTATTCCAATTTTCAAAGGGTGCAAATATTTTTCGCGACATGCCACATTGTCACATACTACATGAACAAAAACACACTCACGTTTCTGCGGATTGCGAAATATTCCCAAATTTCGATGTTTTGCTTCACAATTTCTGTGTTTTCAGTCAATGATAGATAGCTGTGGATGTATGCTGAACATAGAAACTCAGCAAGCTGAGATTGGGATATTTTGACTTTGTGACGTGCTATTCAAACAAATTTATGATGGAGAGGAGTTTGGAACACATTTTCCATTACACTCCATGACTCCATCAACACTCCACCAAAATTCCACATAAATTTGCACGAATAGCAAGTCACAAAATCCAAACGTCCCAATCTCAGCTTGCTGAGTTCCTATTCCCAGCATATGTCGTCAGCTATCTGTCATTGACTGTGTGTTTTATTTATCTTTTGTTAATAATTTCACGAAATTGGAAATAAAAATGTAATTCAACGAGATTTTAGCGAGGAATAAATTCCAAAAATCAAATTGCTTAAAATGACGAAATTAGATGTGTGCAAAAATGGCGGAGTCAGAAGACAGTATGAGAGAGAAAATTCTTTGTTTGCGCAGTTGTGAAATAGCTGGCACACACATCGACACAGTATGACACTCATCTCTCATTTCGAAATATCATGCGAAGTGTTCAGTTTCGAATCGTGTGTTCGGAAAGTGTTTTTCGAAATTGACTTGATTCCGAATAGGCGGAGAAAAACACAATATTCGAGAAGAACACAAAAAGGGAGAAAATTGAACAAATTAAAAATGCAAAACAAAGATTGTATTAATACCGTGTGGAAAAAAAGAATGACCGCAATTTCAGCGAAATTGAATTTAATATAACTGCATCTTCTGAATTGAATTACATGAAAATGAATTGGCACTGAAAATCGACTTTGTTACCAAATCCACGGCAAAATTGTGTCAGATGAATTCACATCGATATATTTCTTTTCAACAGTATTCTAACACTTATCGAAACATTTCAAAATTGAATGAATTCCATGCAATTCAGAGTATTTCGGAAACTTGCCTTCCAATCGGTTTGTGAGATGTAAGAATCGACTGAAAGAATTATATTTGCTTTGCTTTGTGTTTCTTTCTCTGATGCCGTCTACTTGTGGTCGTCTCCTTCCACGGTGCGCGAATGAATGAACGAAATTCATCGATTGTCATATAAAAAGCGCGCACTACTCCGATTGACATCGCATGGTATTACGCATAGGAATGAAGTTGACTGTCATCCGCTGTTCAAACTTTGAATTCAAATCAGTCTAAAAGTCAATCAATTCAATTTCTTGGATGAATAATAGAATTCTTAAGCCACAAATGAGAATAGCTTAGAAAAATATGTCTAGAATAAATTCCTGAAATAGAATTCCTAACATATAGTCACTTGACTTTGACACAAACGAAATGTTGTAGTTTTCCTTCAGCAAAGGCCTCTTTACATGATATAATAACAAACAAATGAACATGAGAGGAAATTTTCCAAACATTTTCCAATAATTCCATCATTCAAATTGAATCTTTTTTTGAATATCTTGATTAAAATCACATTGACACGCATTGCATCAAAACTCATCATGGTTTAATCAATAGAAACTTATAATAATTGCGATCTAAACGTCAATACAAACTGAAGCTCGTGATGTAATTTATTTTACTTTTCCGTACACAACGTGTCAAGGGAAAGTATAGGAATCGGTCCCGAAAACTTTTTTCGCAAAATTAGCTCAGATCATCATAAAAACTCATGAAACGCGTAGAAAACCAATTTTTGAGACACTTTTCCCTTCGTGTGCCGTCGTTGTCGTTGTCGTTGTCGTTGTCGTTGTCGTTGTCATTGTCGTAGCTGTTTGTTAACACGATAACGCAAAAAATAATTGAGATAATCCAAATCTGAAAGTGCCAAAAGTTTTGTATCCAATAAACTTAGTTTAAGTTCGAAGATGAGCCATTTTCGATTTGACCCTGGGGTAAGAAAAAAACCCTTGCCCTAAGAAAAAAACCTCAAAAAATTGACACTTTTGTATTGGAGGTACCTGTAAATCGACTCCAATTGGCTTCACACTTTCTGGGATTTCATTTTTTGGGAGAAAATTAAGATTCTGAAAGTTTAAAACCAATCGGAATCGATTTACGGGTACCTCCCATACACATTTTTTGAAATTTTGATGAAATTACCGATTTTTGGACAATTTTGTATGGGAGGTACCCGTTAATCGATTCTGATTGGCTTCAAACTTTCTGAGGTTTCATTTTGTGAAGAAAAAAATAAGATTCTGAAAGTTTCATGTTGATCGCATTTGCAAAAGTTTGATTTTTTGTCCTCAATTTTTGTCGAAATTTTCTTGGAAAAAATTGAGGGCCAAAAACCAAACTTCTGCAAATGCGATCAACATGAAACTTTCAGAATCTTATTTTTTCTCCAAAAAATGAAACCTCAGAAATTTTAAAGCCAATGAAAATCGGTCTACATCCTCTCATACAAAATTGTCGAAGTTTTAGTTAAAGTGACCGATTCTTCACTTTATTTTTATTATCATATTTTCACTGCCTTTATTTCAAGAAAATTCACAAAAAATAACCAAAAGTACCTACGGACAACGTAGGCCAACGGTACGGAAAAGTTCGGGATTACCAATGTAATTCTTTTTATCATAAATCAATGGATTGGAATTGAAAATTTAATTTTTTTTTTCAGAGGTTATACCTAATTAAACTGAGTGATGCATGCTAAATAACATGACACCAGCACTTCTCATCGATTCGATAAACTAATCATCAGATCAAATAATTGAAACTGCTTCAAAAATTTGCACTAATATTGCTTAAGCGTCGCATCGATCCAAGTTCTGGTGTTTGTAATATCACAAATGAAAATCAGCAATTAAACAAAACAGAGATTAATGTTCCAATATAACGATTGTGTGCTCTAGTTCGATACAGAAACAGGACCATCAAGAAAACTGGCTAGACTCACTGCATTTATTTTGTTATTTTAAAAGAGAATAGCTGAAATAGAATTGATTTTTGATTGAGAAAAAAGCCTTCATTTTGGATCTGATACAACACGTTTTATTTGAAAATTTAGTAAATAGCTTAATGTATTGAAAA
>NW_022602226.1:0-8270 GCF_009176505.1 Sitodiplosis mosellana | reverse complement strand
AACATGTTTTAATTCAAATCAATGAAAATGGTTGAAATAATCGAATTCTGTATGTATTTACCGGTGACTTTGGCAGTCGTAACACGTTGAATCAGTGCTTTCATTTTGAATTGTTTTTATCTTCCTAAATATTGCTTAAAGAAATAAATTAAAAGTAAGAAAAACAATTCCAACGTGTTGGTTTTGTTGCTACAGAAAAGAGGTTCTGTGTTATGGTTGCTTTGACAGTTGAGCACTTCGAAATAAAGTGTCAAATCGACTGACACTGACGTTTCTGCAAACATAAAAATAAACACAAATGCACGCATCGCAATGTTTACCTCAGCTTAAAATTAGTTTTACGTTCTAAATTTGTTGGAAAAATAAGAAAAATAGTGATGGAAATCACTTGCTATGTTTGTAATAATCGAACAAAAGAATGGACGCAAAATCTTGCTGAAACAAAGTCCAAGCACTCTGGCACGCCGATCACTGTGTTCATCACTGGATTCCTCAAGGATTATATCTCTCTGCGAGATATAAATGATGTGACCAATTGCATTTGTTCGGATTGTTTGAGTCGCATTTACTCGTACGATTGGATGATTTTGAAGGTGAAAGAGCAGGAAAGGGAATTCCATATGTTACTTATGTCGACGGAAAAGAATTTTATCAGCAGTCGGATCAAAACAGAGGATTTAGTTGAATCGAAAGCAAAGATTGCGAATGGACGTAAATTCAAAGATGAGAGTAGCAAAGAAGTTAAGCCTGTATCAGGCACCGAAGCACGGCAAACCGACACTCCCGGGGACAATGTAAAGAGGAGCAAACCAATCGTTGTACGAGTTGTAAAACGAGTTCCATTTCTCAAATCGAAACCAGTAGCTCTAGCATCAATAACATCAAAAGCTCCAGCACCAATAGAACCAACAGCTCCAATACCAGCCAGTCTGAGTGAGCCGCCGTTGAAGAAACGAATCATTGAGCCAGAAACAAACATAATACAAGTTTCAGACGAGGATGTGTCTCAAAGATCATTTGTTGAGGATATGTCTCAAGACGCTGTTCGAGATCAATGCCTAGAAACTGTTGAAAATGCCAAAAATGCCGAAAATGTTGATAGTCAGTCAAGATGTTTTCGATGTTTGCCTAGCTTCAAATCATCCAAAAATACCAAAGGCAAGAGATACTTTGATAGTTGGGAAATAGTCACTAATCCGAGCATTTTATCAAGCAATCAATTGAAACGATATTGCACATCGTGCAAACTATTTTGTAAGAAAACAAAATATTACGAGGTGATTTTTCGTTGCCATTTTGTTGCTATTGTATGAGAACATTTTTGCGTGGCTTCCACTTTATTTACTTTTTTGTACTTTTACCAGAATCATATGGCGAAGCACCAACGAACATGTGAGCTGTGTGACATAACTTTCAAAGCGGCCGATGAACATGCGGTAAGTGTTGAACGGAGCTTGGAGAGAAGATATTTTCAGTGGATTTTGCTTAAAACAGCCAAATCGCTTTATTCTTCAATATTTTTGATTTTACCGATTTTCTCATGATTTTTCCTCTTTCAAAAGGTTCACATGGTATGGCATAAAACGCCGGAAGGTCTAATGTGTCGAATCTGTCAATTTAAATTGCCTAATGAAGACGAACATCGAAAACATTTAGATTTACACGAAGGAAAATCGGATCGTCATTGTGTTATTTGTGATAAGGGTTACGCTACGAAGGCGATTATGAGAACTCATGTGAAAAACCATGTAAGTTAATTGGCATTGATTGATATAAATATTACAACTAATTGAAATGGTTGTGTCTTTTATGATCGTTGAACAGGGTGAACCAGAAGTTCTGTGCGATCTTTGTGGGAAAGTATTTTACGGCAAAGACACACTGAAGGTACATCGAAGACTTCACATTGATGAAAAACAATTCGAATGCACATTCTGTTCGAAAGCCTTCAAAACCATGCAGTATTTACGTACTCATTTGCGAATTCATGTAAGCATTTTATTTTTTCAATCGGAGGTTTTTTTTTCTTCTAAATCAATAATTAATTTAAAATTATTACTATTGAATCGTTGCTGTGATGGCTGTTATAATTGATGTGAATTAGATTGAAGTTGAATTTTAAATTAAACTTTGTTGCACAGTGTTGTCAAAGCAATCAATTGAAAGTCAGCAAAGCTACTTTTCATCAAAGTTCTACAATTTATCGACCATTGTGGTTCAAAAAACCAAATTAAAATTACGATTTTTTCCGCTATTCACAGACCTCCACAGAACGACCATTCAACTGCTCATTTTGCGACATGAGTTTTAAGCTCAAGGACCACTGGAGGTAAATCGATTTTGAATCCTACATTATATCTTTCAAATTTTAATTATTGATGTATTTTTTCTTAAAGGGCTCATGAAAGACGGCACATCGAAAATACAAAAACGGTAAAATGCACACTTTGTTCGGCGGCTTTTGAACACAAATTCCACCTGAAGCAACACATGGAAAGGAGACACAGATCTGAATAACCACAAGGAACAACTGAGAAAACATATTTTTTTCTAAAACTAGAACATGACGAAATATGTATTGAAATATTCATTAAATATAGTCCATGAAGATACTCTAATCCTAAACGTGAACTACTATAGTGAATTACTATCAAAAATCGTCAAAACAAAACTTATATGTAGGTTTTGGTACTACATATGAAATACAAAGCTATTGTTCTAACTGTTCCAGTCGTATATGGATAATATTGTAATTTTGATTCTATTATTCAGCGCACTTGCTCATCATTTTATTAGCTTGAATGTATAAAGCAACCCAAGATTTCTCTATATGCTAAAAATATCGTTGGTCATCTTTTCCAAACAAACGAGATTTTGAACAAATATTTTTTTAGTTTGATCAGTTTCACTGTGACTAAAAATGACGACACACAACGTGTGGTTTGGTAGTAATGAACTTGCTCTAAATATCAATATAGTATTGGAATCGCTCTGTTGTAGAAAAAAATAAATGAATTTAACTGAAAATCTATCCGAGAGGGGTTCTGTGTTGTGGTTATTTTGACAATTGAACATTCTAACGTATAGTGTCAAATCGAGTGACATTTCAACAAACAATAGAAATTCATGCAATTTCATTTACTTTGGCCTAAAATTTTAGTTTAACGTTATAAATTCATTAGGAAAATAAGGAAAATAACAATGGAAGTGATTTGTTACGTCTGCAATGAGCAGACCGACGAATGGCGTCGAAATTTTACCAAACTCAAGTCACAACATTCGAATACGCCGATCGTTGATTTACTCAAGCGATTTCTCGACGACTTTGAATCACAGCGAAACATTGAAAGCGAATCGAATTGCATTTGTGCAAAGTGTTTGAATCGCATCGATGACTACGATTGGATGTATGTCACGTGCTCGGAGAGGGAAAAATAGTTGAAGGAGCTTCTTTGGGCCACAGAAAAATCGCACATTTATCAAGCAACTGTATTGCTTCCAGAACCGGAATATGCATTAAATCCAGATGTACTGCCAAAAGAAATTAAAATTGAACAGGATTGTGAGGTTAAAGAAAACGAACCAAATGAACTATGGACAATCATTGCAGTAGTGCAAATGCAACCGAGACAGTCTCCGTCAAGAGAAAATGAAATCAGTGAGCCACCGTCAAAGAAGCAAAGTATTGAACCGAACTCAAATGAGAGCAAAACTCCAGTCGAGTACAAATATACTGTACTTGAACGACGTTGTCAGCCAAATCCAAAATCAAAAAACCCATTGATACCCAGCTATCAAAAAGATCTTGAACGAACGACGACACAGAGAAGACACGAAGAAATTTAAATGTAGCATTTGTCCTGCGGCTTTCGAATCCAGACACGATTTGAATCTACACTTGCAACGGAAACACGATGCTGAAAAACCACACGATAGAAATCGGCGATAAATTCAAACATTGACTGATGGTTTTAGGCATAAGCCAGTGACAAAGCGATAGCTAATCAACACAAGTAATTGTAAAATAAGTACTTAAAATTACTTTGAACACAAAAAGACATTGTTCGTATTATTTAATTGAATATTTTGACAATTTGCATTATTGCCCATCAGAAGTAGATGAACAAAAATGTGTTATATAGAAAATACATTAGATTGATTGAGGGCAGCTCAAATAAATTATGGATTAGACATTAATTCATTTGGATGGATTCGAAAAGTTGAATGAAAATTTCAAGAAAAAGCTCTTACTCTTTAGAATTTACTGATTTAAATTTTTTTTTTGTTCCTGTGAATTTATCAATTTGAATTGAATTTGTCATTCCCATATAAATACTCTGTACTAGGATTATAATTGATGGTTCCAAATATCAATAAATTTCAACAAATGACAACTCAAAACCGAAGTGTATTTTGTAAACTGGTTGAGCTGCCGAAATATATTTAATTTTTTTTTTAATTTCGTTCATTTTATGAATTTCTAAAATTATTTTAAAGCTCATTATCATCATTTTTCAGATCCAACTCAGAAAATTGAAAATAAAAACAAAGAGAACTAATTTTAGTGCAAAAAGCAGACAATTTGACATTGAGCGCCTAAAGCGGAAAAAATCAAATGTCAAATGTTTTGGCAAATCAACTGTCACTTCATTAATATCGCCGAGTAGAAAGTTAACAAAACCTTGTTCTAAAGCAAAACATTCTTTTCTGTTGAATAAGTTTGGGAAATAAGTGATAGATTTTGAAAAATCTCTTCTGATCTCTTCAAAGTGTGTAAATCTCCAAAGGTAAGCTAGAATCGATGAGAACTAACATGATATTTTTGAGAGTAGCTTAATATTTTTGCAACTTAATCCATTTTTTTCTTCATAAATCTCTAGGTACAACCTTCTGATTGGCTAAAATTCGATGCAATGGATGTGATTTGTTATGTTTGCAATGAGGAAACGAGGGATTGGCATCGAAATCTGGTTGAAACTAAATCAAAGCACACTAAAACACCAATTGTTACGTTCATTGTTCAGTTTCTGGACGACTATGTTTCACAGCGTAATGTAAGAGACGAGTCAAACTGCATTTGTTCAGAATGTTTGCGTCGAATTTACACGTACGATTGGATGTGTTTGAAGGTGAAAGAGCAGGAAAAGGAATTACGGACATTGATTCTGAAGAGTGAAACAAGTTTTACGAGCAATCAGATCAAAAGTGAATTCGAATTTGTTAATCCAACAGAAATGGTACAAGTGGATTACGATCAAGAAGATTATGATGATATTAAGACCGAGTCAATGAATGCAGATGATAGCCCTGATGATATTGTGACAATTGAAGAGATAAAAATTGATCCGGATACTGTTGGTGAAAGTATACCAGATGACGATGACGACGATTGTGATGATGATGACGATTTTAGCGATGATGATGATAATGCTGTCGATTCAGATGAGGAATTCGTTCCCAAAGTCAGCTCAATGCAAAAGAAACAACCAAAAAAGGCACCGGTATCAACAACTGCTTCGAATAATTGTTTGAATTCGAAAATTTGCGAAATTTGCGGCGAAAAATTGAAACACGAGACAACGATTAGGGTAAAATGGAACAATTTCTTTAATTTTTGTTCAAAAAATTATTTCGAGGAATGATTGGATTTTTTTTTTTCAATGACTTCAATTCTTCAACATTTTTCCAATGAGTTCTAATTTTTTTTAAATTCAATATCTATCGACAGTCCCATATAAAAATTCACACAAAATCCCCTGGAATGTTTACGTGTCACGTCTGCCTGTATGAAGTAAGTGATAAGGAAAAGGATAAATTCAAGGATCATGTGAGAAAGCATACAAAAATCACATCCAAACAGTGTGTCATTTGCAATGAAGGAGGAACGGAGAATTTTGACTTGAAACATCATGTCCGGAGCCAGGTGAATTGAACTTACCTCTGATTTTTTTTCTTTTTTTTCTCTTCTATTCGTTGTTTTTTATTCATCATTTTTTGTATTTCAATCAAAAATAATGGAAAATTTACCTTTTTTCAGCACAACACTACCTTGTCTTGTGATACGTGTGGTAAATCATTCGTGTACGCTTCGGTACTGCGGTTACATTTGCGGTCACACATTGAAAACCTACCAGAAAAGTGCGAGCATTGCAAAAAATCATTCCCGGACAAAATTACCTTGGAAGAGCATATGAAGACTCATGTAAGGAAATAGCCTATTCAAAGCTATTCGTTTGCTATACTGAATTTCTACTACCAGAAATGCTTAAACAATTGCGACTCTCTTTCGTTGCATCTTGGCAGTGGTTTCTGTCAGTAGCCCACTAGGAGTGGCAAATGAGAATGGCTTTGCAGATTGAAAAATTTATTTTTTTCTCCAAAAATGTTCCACTTCATCGAAAAATTTCTTAAATCCATTCAGCACAACATTGTTCATCATGGGCAGCTCTATACAACAACAACATCGACAGCAAATCCATTCATTACATTATCATTTTTCTTTGATACAGGTCCAAGCGGTGTGCACATTTTGTGGTAAAAAATTCACACGGAAACAAAAATGTAAAAAACATGAACTACGACACACAAATGAGTCAAAAAAGTTCAAGTGTTCACTTTGTCCGGCTGCTCTCGATACCGAACGCGGATTGAAGTTGCATTCACTTCGGAAGCATAATGGAGATAAGGACTTAAATCATAAGGAGTGATAGGAAAGGTGCTTCCATCACTATGACGAAGCTCGTATAACAAGAAAATTGGCATGTGCCATAGTCTACTGACCATTGAATAAATAAAATAAATATAAAATGTGGAATTGAACGAAATATCATATCGATTGAAACGAAAAATCGAAGAAAAAAAAAAACAAAAGAGAAAATACATAGTCAAAAATAAATGTCCACATTTAGGCGAAATTTCAACTGGTAGAGGTGCCCAGTCCTATATTTTGCCTAGAAAACGGAGTTTCAGACGAAATACCGATTAGATTATAAGCAGAATTTCGCCTGCAGCTCAAATTACTAGCAGAAATATCGGCTGAATGCGTCTTCAGCTGGAAAAACGCTCAGGTTTAGACTTTTATTTTTTGCTGTGTAGAGTCGATTGAAAATAATAACGAAAAGCTGTCAAAAAATCTTTATAAGTGTGAAAAATGTCTAAAAGAGTAATTAACTAATAGAGACCAATTCTATTAGTAGATGTAAAAGAACGCAAGTTTGTCCAACTTCGTAGCAATAAAGAGAAGTATGTATCATTGCAACTAATAATGGTTAAAAGAATGTTTTTTCGTTTTTGGCGGGTCGTCGTGGTTTTGCACGGTTTTCGCGGAACTGATAAAAGATAATAACTTGGTGTCTTCGGCAAAGTTGTAGTATCCGAGGTCTTCTATAACATTGTTGAAGTCAGTTATCTCTTATCTCTTATCAGTTCCGCGAAAAGCGCGAAAAATGATAAGAGATAAGAGATATTTGTCTTCAGCATTGTTATAGAAGACCTCGAGTACTACAACTTTGCTGACCAAGTTGTTATCTCTTATCAGTTCCGCGGAAACCGTGAAAAACCGCGGAGGCTAGACGGGATGCCAACATACTTTCTTTTAACGCAGATAGAATCAACAGAAAACATACTTTCCTTTTCAAAAATATAAATCGAGAAAAAAACATACATTCTTTTACGTCTCACGAATCGTTTCTTTACTGAAATTCTTCATTTTTTTTTATATAAAATAATTATTTCATAAATTTTCATTCCAATTGAATTTCCAAACAATTTTTCGAATTTATTTACTGGCATTTTCATTCTCTTTCTTCGGCGATTCAATTTCAATAGTGACTGGACCGTCGTTTTGTATATGAACTTGCATCATAGCGCCAAATTTCCCGTCTTTGATTTTGTCCGCTGAATATTGGTCGCCAAGTTGCTGCAGAACAAAGTTGTATAAATTCGATGCATCGGCACCTTGCATGGCCAAATGGAAATCCGGCTTGTTCCCTTTCAGCCGATTGTACAAAGTGAATTGACTAATACAAAGTAATTCATACTGCAAGTCCTTAACACTCTTCTGCCATCGTTTGCCGGCATCGTCGTCGAATAAACGAATACTCAACAGTTTACGGGCCATGTAATTGGCGTCTTCCTTTGTGTCATTCTGAGAAATACCAATCAAAACACATAGTCCACGGCCAATGTTACTCACGAGCTCATCATTCACTGAGAAAAAATGTACTGGGAACATGTTTTAATTCAAATCAATGAAAATGGTTGAAATAATC
>NW_022602225.1:0-2556 GCF_009176505.1 Sitodiplosis mosellana | reverse complement strand
GTCTTTGTTGTTACTGATGTCGTTAAAAATAAACAACTTGCAATCATAACATTTGGATATACGGTAAGAGATTTGACAGCTTCAAAGCTGTTACCATATGCAATTTGAGTGTTGTCACAGCTGATTCTGCAGCAGCTTAAATTCAAATCTGTTCAAACACATTTTTCAGAACCAACCAGGATGAATTACTTTGTTGTTGCTTTTGAAAGTAAATGAGATGAATTTACAGTATATTCGGGCAAAAGCCCATAAAAAAAAAAGAAAATTGGACACAAATTGTCAACCCATTTTTGAAACTGAATAACAACATTGAGTATTTTTACTGGTAACAGCTTAGTTTTACTATCGATATCTTACGGTTTAAACTTGAATAAAGTGAATGTATTAGAACATTGATTTTGTTCTTCAATTTTCTATATTTTTTATGTATCATCATTACAGGTGAGACTCATATACAGTACGTTTATTTGGTATATTATACTTAAAAAACATATCTCTGAATTCATATCAATATTCTGACCAGTTTAAAGGACCAATAACACCTAAATATGAATATGTTGAAATACAAATGAATTTGAATATTTCGCTTTTTAAATCGCAAATAAATGAACAGACTCATTTTTAGCAGTTTGCTTTTAACTATCGTTTATCAAAAAGTAAAAGTATAAAAAAAATATTTGGTTTCAACATATTGCAATATCTATTGACTAGATCGAGAGGAGAGTATGTGAAAAAATTCGAATATATTTTGAAAGAGGAGAGTATGATTTCTGTTGATTCTATCTGCGTTAAAAGGAAGTATGTTGGCATCCCGTCTAGCCTCCGCGGTTTTTCACGGTTTCCGCGGAACTGATAAAAGATAACAACATAGTGTCTTGGGCAAAGTTGTAGTACTCAAGGTCTTCTATAACATTGCTGAAGACATCTATCTCTTATCTCTTATCAGTTGCGCGCAAATCGCGCACATAAAAAAGCAAATTTTATATAGAACTTTTTTTTTCTTATCATTTTTCGCGCTTTTCGCGGAACTGATAAGAGATAAGAGATAATTGACTTCAGCAATGTTATAGAAGACCTTAAGTGCTACAACTTTGCCGAAGACACCAAGTTGTTATCTCTTATCAGTTCCGCGGAAACCGCGGAAAACCGCCAAAAATGAACATACTCGCCTTTAACCATTTTTGAGTCGAAAGAAACTTACTCTCCTCTTTCGTAACAAAGTCAGATGAACTTACTCTCCTCTCGATCTAGTCAATAGATATGTAGTTATATATATTTTTAAAAGTTATCCTATTCTCATTTTCTAAAGAATTTCACAGAAAAATGAATCGAATTTAAGAAAAGAGATGAAATTTAAATGTTTTTGTAGAAGAAAAGTTGCTCCATTTTATCTTGAACATTTTGAATAGGCCCAAAGAGAGAAGGAATTTGGGTGGAAAATTTAATTATAATACCATGCCCCATTTGCACTTCATTGACCAAAGAACAAGTATCTTGATATACTCGAGATGAATGAGTAGTATGACAACGTACATTTATAAGATAAAATTTTCCAACATCGATAACAATATTTTTGGGCAAAACTATATCACATTTTTCTGAATATCCTTCCAAGACCAATTTATCCAACGAGTTGGCGTCAACACTCTCATAAATTTTATAGTCAAAATTGGAGCCTATGTTAGATATACTAAATTTAAAAATCAAAATTGTTGCATTTGAAGAAAAAATAGTTGTACTGCTTGACCGTTCATATGGATTATAATGTTCATTCCGAACCTTTCGTCGGTCACACACTAAAACTTGGCCTGCCTGTTGATTTGTAAGATTATCTTGAAGCAGTTGTGAATCAAATGGGTTTGATTGTTCGGGCAACGATGTTTGAATGAACAGCGTTTCAAGTTCTTCTCCTGTGAAAAATCCTTTGTATTTGGCAACATGTTGTGAAATCTGTTGCGTGGTTAGTTTGTCAAAGGGAATTCGACAAAATACATCCTTCAGTTGGTCTCTTAAATTTTTCGGACTCAGATCCAAACTAATGTGATTGCATTTGGCTTTACTCCATTCCATGCAAGCGATCACTATCTCCAAGGTGCTCCAATGTGACGATACGAGAGCCAACATCTTGCTTAAGAGTTTGCTGTCACATTCTAGAAAACTTTCCGATTTTACTACTATCGCTGCATTTCTCTTTATTTTTTCCGCACAAAATTTGCGTAAATTGTCTTGTTCCAACAATTCAGCGATGCCATAGCCCCAGCACATATCGTCCATAGTTAATGATTTTTGAAATGCAGTTTCGCATGGTTTTAAAAACTCGTTCATTTCGTATTTCTTGCAAAGATTTGTCACGTGAACAATATTTGAAGACGATAAACGTACCTCATTCAAGTAAAAAAATTGCAAAAATTCCTTGAACGCTGCAACAGGCGCGTCGACAATCGGCACATCAGCTTGTTCTGGTAGTGAGCCGAAGAACATTGTGTCGAATGCTGGACTATCGAGCGAAAGAATGATTTTGTGCGCTGGAACCTTCTCGGGATGATCAGTATCTGC
>NW_022602224.1:0-5902 GCF_009176505.1 Sitodiplosis mosellana | reverse complement strand
ACAAATCGTAGTCGATCCATTTGATCCGTCAACGGACAGGAACGCGGCCTACGGTCGTCAACGAAGCGTTGACCATATATACACTGAACTGGTATAGTTAGCAAGAACAAACGAACCATCTAGGAACTCCATACAAACTAGCTTTACTACATAAAATTCATCTCTTTGTGTCTAAAATATCGCTTTTGTGTGCGTAAAACAAAGTTCTGTCAACTACTACCCATAATAAAGGAATCATTCTCAGGGAATCAGCCATCCAACTAAAATAATTAACAATTGATTAATAAGAACAATGTGTTTGACCATAAAATGTGTTCAAAATAGGTAAAGTCAATATAGAATAACAAATATTCATTATATCTATGGGTGAGATTGAGAGTAGCGCTGAGAGAGTAGCTTCAAATACTTCGCATTTTTTTAAGAAGTAGAGTATGTTTTCAAGGCCAGCAAATTTTAAATATTTTTTCACCACAGATATTAATATCTATGGTTTATTGTCTTTTGCAAATTCATACACTACTCTTAGTCTCACCCATGATATATTGCAGACAATTTCTATTGAAATTATAACATTAAATGTGTATTATCTTCATGTTTTCTACACAATAAAAGTAATGCTGTTTACATGCCAGCGTGTTGTGACTTTTCTTCATTAAAATGTATGACGTCACTTGGAAAAATGTGTACCTGCAAAATCGTACATTATATACAAATGTCACTGAAACAGGAACCGAATCAAAACATTGCAGCGGCGCATGGCAAGACATACGATTCCATCGAGTTTTCAGACATACGATGAAAAGTAAATAAACTGTCGTTTGAGTGTTGCCACACTCGCTAAACACGCACATCCACGGTTTTGACAGTACAAATGAAAACGATGGGGAAAATGTGGAAAAACTGGAGAAAGCTCATTCATGTTGAAGTCTTGGAAATGTCAAGGAAAATGTGACACTTTCGTCATTTAGACGTAGTAACAATTATTTTCACGCAAATTACAAGAAAATTTTCACGTTATTTTGACAATATTTTCAATAGATAAATTTGAATGAATCGAGTAGTTCAAAAGAATGTGAAAAAGCATTTATATGTCGAAATAGAATAGTATAGATGAAATATTTTGGATCTAAGCTTTTTTTTTCAATAAGATTCAGCAGAAATTGACAGAAATAGTAAAGTAGCTAGCGTAAAAAGGTCCATACATCGGTATACGATTGATTTTCAAGAGCATTGCAACATTTTTTGGACAACATAAATCAAGTGAGATAGAATCCAAATGATATTATCCGGATATTATTCAAATCAAGATAAACAAAAATCACGACGAAATTCGTAATTCTTCCCATTTCTGTTTTTAATTTATTCTAAAAATGTTTCGTTCCAGATTTCTTCATAATGCAATTTTCAATATCCTCCAAAACTGCCGAACAGCTTGAAAGAGAGAGAATTGAATATTATCACACCCGCTATAATAAATCCAAGTAAATTGGTTTTTAATATTATCCAATTTATCTGAAATTTATTTCATCAACCAGATTTTTATCCCAAAATATTTAAAAGAAACAATGTAATAATCAAATTGTATTGGTATAGGTTTCCGTTACGAAAACATCGTCGGAAAGTTGTAACACGAACACAGTCAGAGACAGATATTAATGCCGACATTTCGGAATGTGAACAAACCGAAAATCCTCCAAAAGTCAGTTCGAAACTAGAAACTTTCACTAAAATGCTATTCAATCGCTCAAATTCGCTACAACACAGTCCAAAAAAGGTGACCAGCTCATCGTCAACCACGTGGATGGAAAATTTATGGTATAACAAATTATTAGTGTGAGAAGTTGTGTGCTTTATATTATAAAGTTTATAACTATAACTGTACAGTGTACAATGTACATTTCACATTTCAATGCTGTCAATCCGCTGTGCTTTGAATAATTTTGTGCAAAATTTTTTGTAGGAAAAGCATGAAATTCCAGAGAGCTGCCGAACCAACACCACCAGAACGAGCGTTGCGTGAACTAGCATACATTTCGAGCCAAGAATGGGTAGAGAAATCGGATGGCCGTTACAAGATCATGGCCCATTTGGATACTATCGGCTTTAGAGAGGATAAAAACTGGTTCTTGCTGAACGATACAACAGTCCGAACGAATCGTCTGATGACGTGGATTCCATTACCAGCCGATTGTGTTGCCCTGGAGGAACTAGCCCCTTTCAATTCACCAAAAGGAATACTGATGGAATTGTTCGCTTCATTGCAACATCCATACATTTATCCAGTGCTAGATCTGGGCATTTTCAATTCGAACCAAACGAATTTCGCGTGTCTCGTTATGCCGATCAATGAGCGTGGCAGCCTCAAAGATTATATTTACAAAGTAAGCTATAGTTCATTATAATAAATTAATATCGATGCGTGTATTCATTTTGTTGGATAATCTCCCGTTTTTTGAATTCATTCGCGAAAAATTACGCATGTGGTCCAAGGCGATACGGTGGAATGAGCCATGGAGACGTAAATACGCAAAAAAGTCAATTTGTTTGACATTGCCGCAGGTGCAACGGTTTGGTCGACATATTTTGGAAGCGTTGCTATTTCTGCGCGAACGAGGCATTCCATCGCATGGCCACTTGCATAGCGGCAATGTCATACTACAAAATGGTGTTGCCAGGTAATTCTTTTTGGATTTATTTATGTCACCTGATTTGACACTCGTCGAAAATACTTTAGGTTATCGGGATTGGAAAATGGTTTACTCGGCCTAGACTCAAAAGTGAATGCGGTTGATTCGGCAAAGAATATTGCTGATGTTGAACACAGGGATGTTATTTGCTTTGGCCATTTACTCTTTGAAATGTGCACGGGATTTGAATTGCTAACACCTCGCCCAACCGCTGACAACTTGTTCTTAGACTTGGAACGATATCCAAAGGTGGTCAAAGTGCTGCAATGGATTTTTGAATCTCCCGGTGATCGATATCCAACTGTTGCGGAACTTGTGCGATCTGATTTATTCCGACACGTCGAATTACGTGAAATGAGGGGAGCATCAATTTCGGTGAGGTTATTTTCATTCACAATTCCAATTTATTACCGAAAAAGTGATATTAATTTCTGTCTCTTACAGGCGCTCAAACCAGATTTAAGTACATCTACATCGAATCTCTTGGATGCAGTTCGGCGAAGACAAGATGCTCCCTTGAATCGTCCGTACTGTGAAATTGATGAATCACCATGCTATGCTTCAATAAATGGTTCGTACAGCGATCTTTCATTTGCTGGGGCTTTGGAGGGTCATGTAACTGTGACGCAAGAACAATACGAGCAATACCGGAAAATGGGCAGCACATTCCAGTTATGCAAAATATGCACGGAAAATAACAAAGATATACGACTAGAGCCATGTGGTCATTTGCTGTGCATTCAGTGCTTGAGCGCTTGGCAATTAGATTCCGAAGGGAACGGTTGTCCTTTCTGTCGAGCTGAAATCAAAGGAACTGAACAAATCGTAGTCGATCCATTTGATCCGTCAACGGACAGGAACGCGGCCTACGGTCGTCAACGAAGCGTTGACCATATATACACTGAACTGGTATAGTTAGCAAGAACAAACGAACCATCTAGGAACTCCATACAAACTAGCTTTACTACATAAAATTCATCTCTTTGTGTCTAAAATATCGCTTTTGTGTGCGTAAAACAAAGTTCTGTCAACTACTACCCATAATAAAGGAATCATTCTCAGGGAATCAGCCATCCAACTAAAATAATTAACAATTGATTAATAAGAACAATGTGTTTGACCATAAAATGTGTTCAAAATAGGTAAAGTCAATATAGAATAACAAATATTCATTATATCTATGGGTGAGATTGAGAGTAGCGCTGAGAGAGTAGCTTCAAATACTTCGCATTTTTTTAAGAAGTAGAGTATGTTTTCAAGGCCAGCAAATTTTAAATATTTTTTCACCACAGATATTAATATCTATGGTTTATTGTCTTTTGCAAATTCATACACTACTCTTAGTCTCACCCATGATATATTGCAGACAATTTCTATTGAAATTATAACATTAAATGTGTATTATCTTCATGTTTTCTACACAATAAAAGTAATGCTGTTTACATGCCAGCGTGTTGTGACTTTTCTTCATTAAAATGTATGACGTCACTTGGAAAAATGTGTACCTGCAAAATCGTACATTATATACAAATGTCACTGAAACAGGAACCGAATCAAAACATTGCAGCGGCGCATGGCAAGACATACGATTCCATCGAGTTTTCAGACATACGATGAAAAGTAAATAAACTGTCGTTTGAGTGTTGCCACACTCGCTAAACACGCACATCCACGGTTTTGACAGTACAAATGAAAACGATGGGGAAAATGTGGAAAAACTGGAGAAAGCTCATTCATGTTGAAGTCTTGGAAATGTCAAGGAAAATGTGACACTTTCGTCATTTAGACGTAGTAACAATTATTTTCACGCAAATTACAAGAAAATTTTCACGTTATTTTGACAATATTTTCAATAGATAAATTTGAATGAATCGAGTAGTTCAAAAGAATGTGAAAAAGCATTTATATGTCGAAATAGAATAGTATAGATGAAATATTTTGGATCTAAGCTTTTTTTTTCAATAAGATTCAGCAGAAATTGACAGAAATAGTAAAGTAGCTAGCGTAAAAAGGTCCATACATCGGTATACGATTGATTTTCAAGAGCATTGCAACATTTTTTGGACAACATAAATCAAGTGAGATAGAATCCAAATGATATTATCCGGATATTATTCAAATCAAGATAAACAAAAATCACGACGAAATTCGTAATTCTTCCCATTTCTGTTTTTAATTTATTCTAAAAATGTTTCGTTCCAGATTTCTTCATAATGCAATTTTCAATATCCTCCAAAACTGCCGAACAGCTTGAAAGAGAGAGAATTGAATATTATCACACCCGCTATAATAAATCCAAGTAAATTGGTTTTTAATATTATCCAATTTATCTGAAATTTATTTCATCAACCAGATTTTTATCCCAAAATATTTAAAAGAAACAATGTAATAATCAAATTGTATTGGTATAGGTTTCCGTTACGAAAACATCGTCGGAAAGTTGTAACACGAACACAGTCAGAGACAGATATTAATGCCGACATTTCGGAATGTGAACAAACCGAAAATCCTCCAAAAGTCAGTTCGAAACTAGAAACTTTCACTAAAATGCTATTCAATCGCTCAAATTCGCTACAACACAGTCCAAAAAAGGTGACCAGCTCATCGTCAACCACGTGGATGGAAAATTTATGGTATAACAAATTATTAGTGTGAGAAGTTGTGTGCTTTATATTATAAAGTTTATAACTATAACTGTACAGTGTACAATGTACATTTCACATTTCAATGCTGTCAATCCGCTGTGCTTTGAATAATTTTGTGCAAAATTTTTTGTAGGAAAAGCATGAAATTCCAGAGAGCTGCCGAACCAACACCACCAGAACGAGCGTTGCGTGAACTAGCATACATTTCGAGCCAAGAATGGGTAGAGAAATCGGATGGCCGTTACAAGATCATGGCCCATTTGGATACTATCGGCTTTAGAGAGGATAAAAACTGGTTCTTGCTGAACGATACAACAGTCCGAACGAATCGTCTGATGACGTGGATTCCATTACCAGCCGATTGTGTTGCCCTGGAGGAACTAGCCCCTTTCAATTCACCAAAAGGAATACTGATGGAATTGTTCGCTTCATTGCAACATCCATACATTTATCCAGTGCTAGATCTGGGCATTTTCAATTCGAACCAAACGAATTTCGCGTGTCTCGTTATGCCGATCAATGAGCGTGGCAGCCTCAAAGATTATATTTACAAAGTAAGCTATAGTTCAT
>NW_022602223.1:0-1372 GCF_009176505.1 Sitodiplosis mosellana | reverse complement strand
GCACTGGTGAGATTTGGTTACAATAAGATATATCGATGTGAAATATAAAAAAAAATTTGAAGAACAAATCTTATTTTTAGGTACAGCTGTACCCACTGGCACTGCGAATACCGATGGGACTATAACGGTAATAATTAAATACTATTAATAAAATGCGTCATTATTCAATTTCGTTATGTGCATTTTTGTGTTTTTTGCTGATAGTTTACCATCCCTGGTACTACCACCACCAATAATCCAGGAGCTATTACTACTGGTATTGACCCATTACATTATTAGTCTATTCACAGTACGACACATGTTTTTTTCGTGTCCCTGGAGAGCCATTCACAGGTCTGAAAGAAGGCCTCAAACAATGAAGAACTGCATCATTTCTTTTTGAAAGTTAGCTCGTTTAAGCGATTCATTAAATTCGGCGTTTTCAGTGTTCAGCTTATTGTCAAAGATACTTTGCATGCCATTTACTCCCATTTCTGATGGTTTTATGCAATGATCACTTCTACAAAAGTGTTCAGCGGACAATTTTGCATGGAAATAGGCTTTCCAGATCCGAAATTTATCACTGATAGTATCAAATATGATCAGAAATGTCCAAAATGCCCGAAAATGTATGAAAATCACGAAAAATCGACTTTTCTTGAAAATTTCCTCAAATATACACTTTTCAGGGTTGGTGTCTTGATGAAAAGTTATTTCTTCTCGAAAATAAGGAGAGTCTTCTCAGTCAAAAATGCTCAAAAGTGACTTTTAGCGGTACCCCTCGAGCAAAACATGATAATTTCATAGCAAAATCCATGAAAAATGTCTTTTTTGTTCGGGAGGTACCTTAAAGCCATGTAAAATTGTCCGCTGAACATTTTTGCAGAAGTGATCATTGCGTAAAACCATCAGAAATGGGAGTTAATGGCATGCAAAGTAACTTTGACAATAAGCTGAACACTGAAAACGCCGCATTTAATAAATCGCTTAAACGAGCTAACTTTCAAAGAGTAATGATGCAGTTCTTCATCATTTGAGGCCTTCTTTCAGACCTGTGAAGGGCTCTCCAGGGACACGAGAAAAAAAAACATGTGTCGTACTATGTTATTCAAATGCAGTGGACAAAATTGGCTGGATTTGGTGACAAATACTTTCGTAGATAGCATGGAAAAAATTGTCACAAATTCGTTAGCCCCAAATTTTTCGGGATGTTAGTTAAAATATCAAAATGTTTGAAATATGTATTTGCAAAAGTCTAGCCAATTTTGTTTTCTGCCCAATTGTTTCAATTTGAGTCATATCAATTCAGATAATTTGATTAAACTAATTCTACTTTTTTCAGGAACGACCACTGGCACTGGTGAGATTTGGTTACAATAAGATATATCGATGT
>NW_022602222.1:0-3276 GCF_009176505.1 Sitodiplosis mosellana | reverse complement strand
TTTGGGTTCATAACAAATAAATTTGGCCGAAAAATGCCGTTAATTCTCATTTCCATTCCGATTATTGTGAGTAAATTTAAAATTAATCGTTTGGACGACTCGAACCAATTGATCAATTGATTTTCGATTTTCAGATTAGTTGGATACTCATTTTGTTTGCACCTAACGTTTATTATTTGTATGCCTCGAGATTGTTGAATGGCTTTTTCGGTGGAGGTGCCTATACTATCGTTCCATTGTATCTCTCTGACTTTGCATTTGATCGGTACGTCAAAATAACTTGAGAGGCTGAACAAGTCATTGGAAGAAAATTTATATATTTTTTTCCAGAATCCGGGGCACTTTGGTTTCATCATTGATACTAAGCGAAAATTTTGGCATGTTACTTGGATTTACGCTTGGACATTTTTATAACTTTTACATAGTGCCTCAGTTTGTCATTTCACTAATGGCCCTATTTGCTGTTCTGTTGTTCTTCTTCCCCGAAACGCCAGTATTTCTTGTCAAACAAAACAAAATATGTGTATGTATTCAAACTGTTCATTCGAGCAAGGGCAAATGCCATGGAATTTTAGTTTTTTTAAATTCATAAAACTTTTTTGTCCCATATAACTTTTGCAGCAGGCCGAAAAGTCCATAAGATTTTATCAAAATTTGAGCGATGGAGAAAAGGAAAACAAATTAGTCGAAATAGAAATAAATCGATTGAGAATCATGATTAACCATGAACAAGTAGAAAAAAGTACTGACAAATCCTTCAAATGGTCCGAGCTGACAACTAAGTCAGTGCGAAAAGCCTTGACAATTGCTTTCGTTTTAGTTATATTAACCAATTTCAGTGGAGTTTCGGCTATGTTGAACTACACTGCAAGTATATTTGAAGAAGCCGGTTCCAATTTGCATCCAAACATATCGACTATTGTGGTTGGAGCGATTCAACTGTTTGGCACAGCCATTGCGACGAAACTAGTTGACCTAGCTGGACGAAAGGTAATGAATTTTACTCAACTTATGCAATTTTAATTTGAATCAATAAAGTCTTTTCTTTTCCGCAGTCGTTATATGCTGTGTCAAATATTGGAACAGCGCTCGGTTTAATCGTATTGGGAACGTACATTATACTTAAATCACAAGGATATCCAGTAGAACATTTCAATTGGGTGCCGGTCATAAGCTTCTCATTCACCATTTTTGTTGCAGCATTAGGCATTGTCAGCCTTCCGCTGACTTTATTCTCGGAAATAATGCCTGAAAAAATGAAAGATTTTGGCGTCACTTCCTTTCTGACACTTATGTGGTTTTCCTCATTTCTGCTGATAAAATATTTGCCAATGCTCACCAAATCATTGGGTTTTGACATGAGCATGTTCATCTTTGCAGCGGTATGTTTAGCTTGCGAACTGTTTATCATTTATTTCGTGCCGGAAACCAAGGGTAAAAGTCACAAAGAAATTATCAATATGCTTCATAATAAGGAAGGCCATTAAGTATAAGCTTATTGTAAATGTTAGTTTATTTGATTAGAAAATAGTTTCGTGAATATTCATTTTCGAGTGTGTTGCATCAGCGCTGACAGTTATGTCGAAAAGGATTCTATGCAATTAATTTTTTATTTTTAAAAAATATTTCAACGTCTCTACTGATTTAGTAGTTGTAATGCTAGATATTATCTACTTGATAATTTAATTCACATTTTGAAAATAGTACTGAAAAAAATGACTAAAAATGACTCTCAAAAAACTATATCATGTGTAAAATTTATTTCGAAGAGCAACAAAGCAAATCACATTTTGATTTAAATCTGCTACGAGAATATTTATGTTTCATTTTGATTTTAGTATTTGTTCTGCAGAACCTGGTTATGTTTATATTTTTGTAAAATCTCTGCAAAGAATGGTTCCAAAACCAGCTTGGTTGACTTTTGTTCGTCCTGAAGGAAACTCTTATCCCAATCAAATCATATATACGTGAGGCTTTTGATTGTGTGAAATTTTAAATGTTCGAATCTTTGCGCTGATTTATTACACGTCTATCACACAGACTTATTACTGAAAGAGTAAATAGAATCCCTGGAAGCAAGTCGTTCACAGAACATATGGTCAACAGCTGTAATTTATTTTAGGTAACGACAATATTGAGAAATCACTGTCTCACATTCATACAATATATGTATGTGCATTTCTGATCAGAATTTCGTTTCATGTCGGTCTCAATAGGATCTTATCAAGTTTCTTGTGATTGATTATTGAGCAAATCATTTTGGAAATTGGTGAGCGGAGTTATTTTTCAATATTGCGAATTAAATGTAAGATTTAGTATTTTTTCCCCTTCATCTTAACGGTGCGGAAGTCCAAGTGTGTGATAAAATTTATTTTAAAAAATAAAACCCATTTGATCACAATTTAATTTGTGTTAATTTAGCTTTATACGTTACACCTTCTTAGATACAATACGTTTTTCATAATCAATGTGATAACAAATGTCCAGGGTTAACTGCAACTAAGCTAAACTAAAGCTAACTTCATGAAGTTAATAAACTTATTGAATTTTCAATGAAATAATTTAAAAAGGAAGTTTTGAGACATTGTTCTTCTAAATTTCGTTTTGAATTATAAAACGATTAACTTAATTATGCACAAATAGACAAATTCATTGTCAAAAATATTTAATAAAATTCTGTATAAATTTACTCTACTCGAATTCATACTTGAATTCCATTGAAATAAAACCAGGCGATGGACTTTGATTGATATATGTCAATGAAAATTGTTGTTTTGATTAGATTCAAATCAGAGATTAATTGATAAATTTTTGTTCAAATTCCCAAATATCTGTTTCTTTTCAATGATAGCAACAGTCATAAACGGATCATATCAGTAAATGCGAAGATAAACCTATGCGTTGGTATTTATTTAAATTTTCTCTGCACATTTGTTGGTTGAATGAACGATTTGACGAATCGTTGGAAATTTTACGCACTTTCATTAGATCATGGAAGTAAATGGAAAAGATATGGACGCATCACAAAGTGTGATATACCAGTGTATGGCCGCAGTAGTAGGTAAAAGCAATAAAAATACAGAAAATTTCAACTAAATAGTAATGAACATTTTCATTGTAAATAGCGAATATAGCAACAATAGTCTTTGGTGTAGCAGAAGGTTGGAGTAGCCCGAACATCTATCTATTGATGTCAGATGACACACCTCTATCGCGCCAAATAACAATAGAAGAAGCCACATGGATCGCATCACTTCTCAGCATCGGCTGTATGTT
>NW_022602221.1:0-5868 GCF_009176505.1 Sitodiplosis mosellana | reverse complement strand
GTTTTATTTTTAAACTAAGCGGCCGAACATTGTCTCCGACACAAACATTTTGGTGGCCCATGGGAGGAAAAAAGCGAACAAAATCACGAACATTCGATCAGTGAAAAAATAAAAATAAAAATAAAATCGATTGACATTTTACCGTAATTCGTGTAGTGCAATAAAATGAGTGATACAGAGGTCGAACCATCGACAATCCAAAGTGTTGCAAACTTGGTGAAAATGCAACGGGACCGTCTCAAATATGTGGAGGGAGTCTTAACGAATTTTGAAAAGACTGGTGAAGTTCGACGGACAAAATCCTATTTCGCTTTGAAATTAACGCAGTGCCAAAACACATACACGGAGTTTTTCGCCACGCATAAACAAATTGTGTGCTCTAACCTTGGAGCTACGGATGAATATTTCACAGACGAATTGGCACTCGTGTTCGAGGAAAAATATGTGTTAGCTTACAGTGCGATTCAAGATGCGCGAGAGGAAAAATTTGCACCGTCTGAACCGATTCCAACGGGATCGCAGGACTCAGCGCAACACATTGTTCAACGAAATCATTCCAGTGTGCAATTGCCATCGGATTGAAATGCCTAAATTCTCGGGCAAACATACCGATTGGCCGAGTTTCAATGATTCATTTACTCGTTTAGTGCATCAAAACCTCGCATTGGATACAATTCAGAAATTAAATTATTTAAAACAAGCATTGCCACCGAATCACGATAGAGACATTCATGAGATGCCGTTAACCGAAGCTTCCAATCGCGCCGCATGGGATTTGCTCGTTAAACGGTACAACAGTCCACGAATTCTGTACATGCACCATTTGAACACACTCTACGCAAATGTGTGCATAACGGCATTTCGACGTCTGAATATTCCAATCGATGACTGTGACCATTGGATTGCCCATTTGATCGCGACCAAATTGCCGACTGAAACTCATCACGATTGGGAGCATCATTGGGGCAGCCACAGTGAAATTCCAACATTTTCTGACCTTGAAAAATTTCTTAATGACCGTTTATTCACTTTAGATGCAATTGAGAGCCGAGGTACCGTACACTCGGTGTCGATGATGAAACCCGTGCATGACTCACACAAAGTCTCGAATACACATGCGAATGACTCGAAACAAATGAAACGAAACAAGAATTTTGAACGGAAATCGTTTCACACAACCACGGCTCGCAACTCAAACACCAATGGAAACAGTAATCCGACGGAGAATTGTCCAGTGTGTAACGGCACTCACGTTGTTCGCCGTTGTCCAACATTCATCGCAAAGGAATGCTTCGAAAGAAAGGCACTCGCTGATCGTCTAAAGCTTTGCCTCAATTGTTTGAGTCGCCAACACCTAATTGCACAATGCGGTAGCGCCAAGAACTGTCTTCAATGCGGCCTACGGCATCACACAATGCTGCATTTTCCCGTTACTTCATCGAATAGCGCTGCGAGTTCAACGAATAACGCCGCGAGTTTCACAAATACCGCCGTTCCAGGGAGACCAGCACCAAATCAGGCGAGTAACTCATTTTCAAATCCTGAAATGCGAACACTCGCAACAAATGTTTTTTCGACCATTCATGCTCCAAAATCTGTCTTGCTCGCGACAGCTCTCATCCCAGTGGAAAACGTGAAAACCGGTAAAGTCACCGTTTTACGTGCACTCATCGACGACTGTTCAGAAGGCACGATTATATCTGAGCATGCCACCAACGTTTTGGGTCTTCGACGCACATTTGCCATCACCGAAGTCAACGGCGTAGGCCAAAACCATGCTGGAACTAGCAACGAAATAGTTCAATTTGCATTGCGATCCAATGTGCATCGAGATTATCGAGTGTTTGTCGACTTAGCCATCGTAATGAAAGTCGTCACATCTGATTTGCCAAGCCGACGGGTTACGCCCCAAGATTGGCCACACATTCATGGATTAGTGTTAGCTGATCCAACTTACTTCGAACCAGGAAAAATTGATCTGCTCATCGGCTCAGAATGGTCTGCATCGATCATGTTACCAGACACACGCATCGGTCAACCAAATCACCCAATCGCTCGAAATACATACTTTGGGTGGATTTTGCATGGCCAGACAGCATCAATTTCCAAACCAAATTCAGCTAACAATCAAAAGGTCACCATACGGACTCATCACACGTCCATCGACCTCACCTCACTATTTCACGACTTCATCGAAGCTGAAAGAATACCGCAAGAGAAATCGCATACCGAAGAGGAAAAATGGTTTATGGATTTCTTCAAACAAACGCATCATCGTCAACCCAATGGAAAATACATGGTGCGTCTTCCATTCAAATCATACAATTTAGGGCGCTCACATCAAATTGGCGTGAATTGGTTTCATCGTTTGGAATGCCGTTTCAATCGCGTGGAAGGTTTGCGAGAGCGCTACGAAGCAGGTATCAATGAATATTTTCAACTTAATCAAATTATACCTGCTCCATTCCCAGAACAAGCATACGTCACTCACGACGACAATGGAAATGTAATTGTTCGAGCGTGCGTTTTACCACACCACGCTATCATCAAAGAAGACAGTCTCACCACGAAGACTCGAATCGTTTTCAATGCATCGGCAAAAACGTCCAACGGTCGCTCCTTGAACGAAAACTTATGCATCGGTCCTGCACTGCAAAACGAATTGCCCGCTGTAATTCTCAACTGGAGATTGTACGAATTTGTTTTCACCGCAGACATTCAGCGCATGTATCGCTGCATTGATATGCATCCTGACGATGTACCATATCAACAAATTTTATGGAGAAACGATTCGGGTGAGTTGCAAACATTTTGCCTAACAACCGTAACATTTGGAACAGCACCAGCCCCTGCGATTGCTATCTCGGTGATGCACCAGATTGCCAATGATGAGAAGGAGCATTTTCCGCTCGCCGAATCGATTCTAAAGCAAGAAATGTACGTCGACGATGTACAATCTGGCGGGCATTCGATCGAAAGTGCCTTAGCTAAACGAGATGATTTAATCGGTGCACTCAAATCAGCGGGTATGGAGCTGCGGAAATGGGGCAGCAACCATCCATCGTTATTATCATCGATTCCAATTGAACATCAATCCATAAATTCAGCGTTAGAGTTCAACACGGACGAAACCGTCAAAACGCTCGGAATGATTTGGCAACCTGGCGCCGATCAATTCAAATACAAACTCCGATTTGAACCAGCAAAAATTGCGACGAAACGAGCTGTTTTGTCAACAACTGCTCGCCTCTACGATCCGTTGGGCTACATCGCACCGGTTGTGGTCGTTGCAAAAATCATTCTCAAACGCATCTAGGGCCATAACTCATCAATTCACAGTGATGCCCAATCGAACAAAAATACAGCGTTGAATTGGGACGACGTTTTACCAGAATCGCTCAACGCACTTTGGAGCAAATTTCTGGTGGAATTGCCTGACATCGAGAAGATATCCATACCAAGATGGATCCAATTTGCGCCGAATCAAATTCAATCAATCGAGTTGCATGCATTTTGTGACGGCGCGACATCAGCATATGCAGCAAATGTTTACATCCGAATGCAGTACAGCAATGGATTGGTACACACGCATCTACTCATCGCCAAAAGCAAGGTAACTCCAACCAAACCATTAACCATTCCACGAATCGAATTGTGTGGAGCCGAACTTGCCACTCGATTAGCAGTTTGGGTAAAATCAAATCTTCAGATCTCAGTCGATCAAATTCCGATTTACTTTTGGTGTGACGCAACGGTTGTGTTACATTGGATTCATGGAGACATCTCACGTTGGAAAACGTACGTCGCAAATCGAATTAGTAAAATTTTAGCATCAACGTCACCCAAACAATGGAGCCATGTTGGCACTCACGATAATCCTGCCGATTGTGCCACACGTGGATTGACACCGGCACAGTTATCCAAGTTTGATTTGTGGTGGAAAGGACCGGAGTGGTTAGTCAAACCGAAAAAGGACTGGCCTACATTCAAACCGGGCATCATCAGCTTCACTGAGGATTTGGCAGAAGTAAAGGCATCAGAAATTCATGTTCATGTGAGCATTCAAACTGAATCGATTATTATGTTTCTGTATTCATCGTTATACAAATTGATTCGGGTCAACGCATGGATTCGTCGATTTCGTCACAATGCACTCAACAAGTTGAAACGAATGCAAGGAGAACTGACCGTAGCGGAAATTCAATCCAGTTTGTTCCAGTTGGTCCGTCTCGTGCAAGCTGAAGCATTCGGTAAGGAGATTAAATGTATTTCCAATAATGAACCTTTACCCAAGAAATGTAAAATTAGCGGATTGGCACCATTTTTGGATGAACAAAATATTGTCCGTGTACGGGGCAGATTGCAACGCTCCAATTTACCGTATCGTCAGCGCCATCCAATAATTTTGCCTCAAAACCATCATTTCACCACACTGGTTATCGACGATGCACATTCAAGTACATTGCACGGTGGAACGCTCGTCACACTCACACACATTCGTGGGTGTTTTTGGATTGCAAACGGCCGACATGCCGTTCGGTCACGTATTCGCAAGTGTGTCACCTGCTTTAAAGCAAAACCAGAAACAACAACACAATTGATGGGAAATTTGCCGTACAATCGCGTTAATCCACCTCATCGACCGTTCTTAGCCACTGGAGTGGACTTCACTGGTGCAATTGAACTCAAAGCATCCAAATTTCGTGGCAATACGACGTACAAGGGATACATTGCTCTGTTCATTTGCCTCGCAACCAAAGCTGTTCACCTCGAAGCAACGACGGGAATGACAACTGAACATTTTTTGTGTGCATTGCATCGTTTCATCGGACGTCGAGGCAAGCCTCGTGATATGCACAGCGATAATGGCACCAATTTCGTCGGTGCCGAGAAAATCGTCGGTCACAATTCATTTGTAGACGCTATCAACAAAGACATTGTGCCAAAATTGTCAATGCAAGGCATTCAGTGGCATTTCAATCCACCACATTCGCCGAATTTTGGAGGACTTTGGGAAGCCAACATCAAATCGCTCAAATTCCACTTGAAACGAATGATCGATGGCACACGACTCACATTCGAAGAGCTCACAACTGTCTTGGTACGAATTGAATCGTGCCTAAATTCACGTCCGCTTTGCCCATTGACTGCCGATCCGGATGAATTGGATGTGCTCACACCTGGGCACTTTTTAATTGGCGACACACTACTCGCCCCACCCGCTGATCCATCGAAAGAGCTGTCACTGAGCGCACATTATCTTACGTTGCAACGCATGATACAGCAATTTTGGTCAAAATGGTCATCGGATTGGTTGACACATCTTCAAGCTCGACCAAAATGGCACAACGAACAACCGAATCTCCAACTAAATGATTTGGTTCTCATCAAAGATGATCGCTTACCACCGAACGAATGGTTACTTGGTCGCATCATCGAGCTACATCCCGGAGCAGATCAATTGGTTCGCGTAGCAACAATTCGCACGAAGAACGGCCCTTACAAACGATCGATCTCCAAATTATGCCGTTTGCCGATTGCCACGTACACCGAAGCATCCGCTTCCCCACAATAGCAACACATCACCATCTTCGTTCGAGAAATTTTCTTTCGGTGCTTTCTTTTATTCAATCAAAACGAAAGCCCAAGCCAGGTCATCATTTATCATTTTATCATTTATCCCAAAAAATTCACCCATTCATTTATTATAGAAAGAGCCTTATTGTGATTGAACCATTTGAGAGGAGCCAATGGATACTGAAACAGACAGGAAGGATGTGTGCCATCGGAACGAGCATTGCCGCAGGCGGCAAGGGGCAGCATGTACAGTTTTCACTGGATGGCAGCACTTATTTAGTTCTAAAAACG
>NW_022602220.1:0-1481 GCF_009176505.1 Sitodiplosis mosellana | reverse complement strand
CGTGCAATTTTATGAAATGCATTAATTGTTGTCTGATCAAATAATAAGAGCAGTCATCAATGTTATACTGTAATAATGCAAGTTAAACCAATTCGTAGTAAATTCATTTACAAATTTCAACTAACGATTCAGTATTGATATGATACGTGGCTAATATACTCCATTTGGTTGAGTTTGTTTCTGAAAACTTGAGTCTGAATACCGCTATAATGTTACCAAATCAAATTGTGCGGTTTTTGAAACTGTTCGATATTTGTGGTTTTAACACGCAGTCAACCAGTCTATCTGATGGCTCAAAAATATCATACTTAATCAACTGGATGCACATTTTAATGGCTGTTTTGCTTACAATATACGGAGTGTTTTTCTTTTACAATTTTTACTATTCATTCGGATTGATTGAGAGCATAAATGAATTTGTGGAGTATTCAGCTTCATTAGTTGGCTATTGCTTGATCATATTCGATTCTCTACTTCATCGACGGGCGCATCGACGTTTTTGGATCATTTTTCAACAAATTAACAAACATCTTCATCGTCAATCAAACGTGATTTCCCAAAGTTATGTGATTAAAATTGTTGAATTTTTTGCCGCAAACATGATAATAATTTCTATACCACAGACATTAAGTAACTTTAATTTCCTGTCTTACATGGCATACATAATCCCAATAAAAATATGTCAAATGCGGCTATTTTACTACATTTTCTGTTTGGAAATTGTGCTGTACGAGATGCAACGGATGCAAGATGAGATTAAATATATGCAAAAGAAAGCAAACTGTGGCAGTGCGTGTAGAATGGATGCATCTTTTGAGTCAAAGCGAATAGAATGGATTCATAAATATAGTTGCATCCATGAAATGATCGAACTTTTAAATGAAATATTCGGATTGTCACAAGTGGGCACAGTCTTGTTCTGCTTTTATGTTCAATTCACCGATTTGAATTATTGTTATATCCACTTTGATACGATTCCGGTCTTACAATTAATCGGTAAGCAATTCTACTTTTAGTTTATTAATAGATTTTCCAAGCATCAAAAGCAATTTTTAATGGGAATAAAATATTTTTCAACTCCTGTTTTCAGCTTGCGTGATGTGGATTATGCATTCACAGTTATTAATAACCTATGTATTTCATACGGCGACCAAATACTCAATTATGGTGAGATTTCATAGTTAAACTATTGAATTTCATTTTCTAAATCATTACAAGATAATTTTAGACAATGAACATCCATCATAATTTAATAAATAATGACGACAATTTTCCAGCCCTTCACCTAAGGATGCAGGTACTTTTTTCAAAATTCATAAGAATTAAATGAGTTGATTACAAAAATGTATGTATTTCAATATTCAGATTGAAGCCATTCATCTATATTTAGTGTTTCATTCACCTAAACTGCATGCCAAAGGACTTTTTCCAATTGATAATGGAACTGTTTTGAAGGTAAGGTCACAACATTAGTTGGCTAT
>NW_022602219.1:0-2318 GCF_009176505.1 Sitodiplosis mosellana | reverse complement strand
ATCAAGTAAATTTGTTCCATTCTTGCCGTTAATGATTTGCGTCTGAGTACGATAAATCCGCTCCTTTTTTTCTGAGATTTTACAACGAATTATTTGCGTTTGGTTGGAATAGAATCGACTCAGTTCGTACGCCAAATATAGTAGTTCTGTTGACAATTGACAATCCGCCGGTGACAATGCGTTCGCTTCAGCGCACAGTAACGCATTGCGTTTTCAACGCATGCATGATGAGCTCCAGTTCATTTCTCACATGAATGTGCGTTGTACAACGTTTTTCTTCAATTCAAATATTATTTTTAAATCAATTGATTTAATGAGTTCGGTAATTTGGTTCGGGAAAATTGAATACTTAATGAAAAAGAAATGTATAAAATTACATTTCAATAAAAACAATTATGATGCATCGAGATTCAAATTCAATTCTAGTACAAAACAGTTGAGTCAAGAAATGTTTTGCATGGAACCAACTTCATGCTCGTCGGGCTTTCACGTGTTGAATGACACAATATTTTTTTCCTTATAAACGACCACATCATTTTTTCTTCAAAAAAAAAAGAAATGGATAATAGAGATGAAAATAGATTTCCCGTGCGTGGTGAAGATGATCAACCGCCACCAGAACGACAGGAAATACCGCCACAACAGCTGAATGAACTTGGTGAGTATTTGAATTTATAAAAGGGGAAATTAGACAATTTTCACGCATGCGCTTTTTTCACATATGGCAAAACACATGTCATTGCATACGTGCTTACGTTAGACATATGTGTGTTTTCATGTGTGCAATGAACGCATGCGTGAATTCCATTCCATTTCTCCTTTTCATGACAGAAACGTCAAAATCGCGTCATTTGTGTTGAAGAATTGAGTGTAAAATGACGATCATCACCAAATCTCCTGGCAAAAGTCTGTTTTGCTGTTTTTCTACGTGTGTTTTGTTGTTGTTGATTTATTTTGTTTTTTTTTTTTCAGTTGCGCCACAGCGACCCAACAATCCGGACCAAGAACGTGCATTGCATATGAACCAGCTAGAACATGCATTCCGTGCCTTTCGAGCATTAATGGACGGCGGACATGGCCTGGATCTGAACGCAGTACGACAGGCTGCTGTGGTTGCTTTGCGTAATGCTCGACCAGGACTCCCTGACGGGCGAATCCTGGCGCAGGTGGACAACGTTCTGGAGTCTATCGATCCGGCTCCCCCACTTCCTGTACCGCATGGAATTGGAAATGTGGAAAACATCAACCACGTCAACAACAATGCCAATGAAAACATTAACAATGAACAAAATTAAGTTCACTTATTGGACTCCATTCATTTCAATAAAAAAATATTTTTTTTCCTCGTAAAAAACGGTTTATTTCAAATAATTTAATATCTCCAATCGGAATCAATTTCGATTTCTGTCCCAAAATGAAATCAATTTTTGTCTTTCTTACTTCTTGTTCGGCGAGTGTTGCTTCAATTTTCTCAGCGGCACGCTTCGTGATACGCTGTTTGAATTGTTCCACCTCGAGATCAAAGTGTTTCTTATACTCGATATCTGCTAATTGGATACGACCAAAGAATGAACCAATGCATGCTCGGGGATCGACGTCGAGTTGTTTGTTGTACACTTAGAGACAGGGTAAGTAGACACGATTATCGGTTACAACATCAATGAATTGTTCAACATCACAATCATCACGGAAGAGAACTTCAGCGTTGTGAATTTTGAATGCTTGCAAAACCGATTGAACCATTTTTTCATTGCATTTCGTTAGGTTAAGTGTTGAGTTGAAGCTCAGACCGCCGCCCTTCTTTTGCTTGAAATAAATATTTGGTTTCTCTTTATTCAAGCGTATTCCGACCGATTCCAATTCTTTCTCCAACAAATCACGATGTACATTGGGCTTTGTTGCGTCCAACATCATGATGACAACATCAGCGGTACGCGCAACAGCGATTACCTGACGACCTCGACCTTTGCCTTGAGCGGCACCTTCGATGATTCCCTACATATATCAAAACAACATCATTCAAACTGTTTCTACTTTTTAGGTCACCAATTTCAAGCTTACCGGTAAATCGAGCAATTGAATATTTGCCCCTCTGTATTCGATGACACCGGGAATACATGTCAATGTTGTGAATTCATAGTTGGCCGCTTCACTTTCGGTTTTTGTTAAAGTTGACAGCAATGTGGACTGAAATTAAACAATTGATCCATTTTCAATGTTTGCAATGGAATCGACCATTATTGATATTACCTTTCCGACACTTGGAAACCCAATAAGCGCCACACGAGCATCACCGGATTTGAGTACGTCAAAACCTT
>NW_022602218.1:0-2702 GCF_009176505.1 Sitodiplosis mosellana | reverse complement strand
AGAACATTTTTAAAATCATTAATTTTTGTACCATCGCCTTTTTCTCCCTTCTTAGATGGTTCAAGCAATTCCGAGCGATATTTTGCTAATTTTGCCTTCAGCAGACCCAAATGGTATTCGGTGGCTGTTTGGAAACAAATTTCAATGTTTTGTTAGTTTTCAATGGTTAAATGGCATATAACCTTAGCATAAGACACAAATCTTCACTCGATGGATTACCTTTGTTTTTCTGTGTTCGGGCGATTTCCTTTTCGATTTCCGAAATTTTCTCCAAAATACCCATTTTCAACTGTTGAGATTAGACAAGTGATAGCAAAAAAAAAGAAACAATGATTGAAAGAAAAGTTAGGAAAATCTCAAATCAACTCGAGTTGCACTCTTGACATCGGCGAGCATTGCAAAGTGTCAAAATGTGTCAAAAACATTTAAAAGAATTGTACGCAAACTGGATTTGCGGTGTGTGTCAGCATTTGAAAACAACGGATGCCCCTCTCGGAAACCATCTACATTAATCGGCGCAATGTTTCAAAAATAATGAGTGAAAAAACCATCAAATATGTACAATGAATCAAATTTTTTTTTTATTTCATATAGTAAGAGAAAACTTTATACATATACAAAAAAAATCCGCAAAATGAGCCAAAAAACGATAGCTCGTAAATAAAGAATATTTTTTCCTATAATGTAAGTAACATTCATGTTCACTTGTTCACACAATAAAAATACATTTAATTTGAGCGGTAAACACCGCTATTCAAATTCCCCATAAACTCAGTCCATTTTTGCTGTTCAATTGAATTGAATGTTGAACATTTCTCGCCGGTTTTTATATCACCACACGTACAAGTAATTGAAATTCGAGTCACAACAATTTGCGATTCAAATTGATACGTGTGCGGCGCTAGATTTGGCATCCTTTTCATTAAGCACTCTTTAAGAAATTGCTTTTCGGCTAATTCCACATTATTTCTGGCATATTCTTTAATTGGAAATGAAAATAAATGACTGAACGAACAAACAAAACATCAAAATGATGACCGAATGTTACCTGAAGTGAATTCATCTTTATAAACTGCTAGCTTATCCTCAAGGCATTTTAGATCTTCGGCTAGTAAAAGCGGTGGATAAAGTTCTGATTCGCGCACATTAAGCACGAACACAAAGTCTAATGTTGATTGTGCGGTATCAAGCGGCTTCATTAAAACGCCCGTTGATGATATCTGTGCTAATAAATTTTGATTATTTGGAATATTAAATTCGGATGATTGACGTCGCTTTCGAACATTCTCTTCATCATTGCTTGGATTTAACATTTGTGCCGCCTCTTTCATTTGATCCGCGTTCTCTTTTTCCATTTCCAGATCCCATAGGGTTTCCGCTCGATCTTTTTTACGTGTTTTACTCACGATTTCCGATGAAGCAGAGTAATCATTTGGGCGGATGTGCGATGAAAATGAATCATTGTAACTGCCATCATCGAATTCGACAACTAAAATAGCAAAGAAAATATTTTAAATATTTTTAGGGTATTGGCCAATTGGGCTTAGAAACTCTTTTTATACTTCTAAATACAAAATGATTTACTTCAATGAAGCAAATGAAATTGAATTGAATTGAAAATCGAAAAGATTTCCTGTTGTGACAGCAGTAAAAAAGGAACGTTTTCGGTTTACCTGGTATATTGTCATCACTTCGCACATCACGATTATTGGCCATAGCCATTGCCATAATGCGCCGCTCATTATTATCATCATAGTAATTTTGATAATCCTCCAGAGGATTATTCAACTCAGCGGGCACCTCTTGCGGCTCCTGAATCATTTCATTTCCATACTGGTTGCGATCTTCAACTCGGTTAATATTGTTTATGATGTAATTTTTTAGTTGTTTTTTGCGCTGGTTAATTATCTCGCTTTCGGCATTTCCTTCATTTGGCAGCGCCATTGGCAACTGAACATCCATTTCATTAGCTTGCTCATTAAACAGGGGCTTTTCAAAATTACTTGGATTCATTCGTACTGAATTCGGAACGGGGCTTTTGTTGCTATTTTCCAGCAGCTTCTTTCTATTCTTTAGCTTTTCGAATGCGCTCTGTTTATTCGGATTTTTGAATGGTTTGCGTCTTTCTTCGCCCACATTAAACTTAGATGTAGTGTTGGTAGCAAGGGCAGAAGCAGCAGCAACAGGGGCAGCATTATTTTTCGTATTGTTGTTTACACTCGTGTTCGAATTACCGTCTGAATTTGTATTCCCATCCGAATTGGTGCTTGGATCATTTATATTGAGAAGTTTCTTTAGTAATTTTGGGTGTTTTAGCGGCGAGACAGCGATCTGTTTTTCCAGCTGCTTCAATTCCGTTTGGTTCAATTGCAAAAGTAAATCATCGGTGGAAAATATAACTGCTCCTGGTGATTGAATATGTCTTGTGATGGCATACAGTTTTAGGACGGTCGAGGCATTGTACCGAAGCATGCAGGTGTCAGCTCGTGATTGAAGCAAAATATCACTGTCTGGAATGAATGAATATGGATCCTTAACGTCGTACTTTCCACGGCATTGAGTTTGCCAATGCAAAAATAAATCGCCTCCAAATGTTTGTGAAATTGAAATGCCTCCCAGCAGGCTATTCGCACCACCCGAATCATTTATCATCTGATCAAGTAAATTTGTTCCATTCTTGCCGTTAATGATTTGCGTCTGAG
>NW_022602217.1:0-3613 GCF_009176505.1 Sitodiplosis mosellana | reverse complement strand
GCAGCAAAAGTTCATTTTGTATGAGTTGAATGTGATACCCAACGAATTCTTCATTGATGGTAAAAACTTGAATTTCTGTGAATAAAAAAATGAAGAAATGAAAAGGTGAATGCAATTAATGACCACTTTTTACATACTGTCGTCAATTCAAATATCAATTTAATCAAAGAAACTGGCATATTTTGGACATAACTCATAAAATTTTATTCACGATTGATAAAGTCTATCTATTTTTCAGACAAAAAAATGTACAAAATCTAAATCGTATGAATAGTCCATTCGATAAATGCCAAACAAACAAACGTTCATTTATCCATCGTAATTTTGAGGAACAGCGCCAGCTTCATCTCTATTGCCAACTTGCGACAGATGTTTCACAATATCAACCCAGTCATATCCTCTTGGTCGCTCTCCGCCACCAGCTGTTGCTTTGTCCCATTGACGACGTTTCTGTGCCTTGGTCAATTTTTCAGCTTTCGGTTTTGAAATGGATAGGCCGCCAATATCGGCATCGGAACTATCTGAATCATTTGAATCATCGCTTTCCGAGCTTTCATCTTCACTGACGTGTTGCGGTTGAGCCTCCATCATTTCCTCAATGCGATCCTTAAGGCACTCAAACAGTGTGTATGTCATCCCACAACCGATCCATTGTTCAGCTTCCGTCTTTAAAGCTTCCGTGATTTTTTCTTTCACTGGATCCACTCTGCAAACAATTCGGATATCGTTTATTAATTTCGAAAACCATTTCGTACGTCAATAAAAGACTAAGACTGCAGACACTTACAAGTGTTGATTGTAAAATACATTCATATTGATTTTCGGTCCTTCATTTGGATATTCATCGCCCCACACCAACTCCACGAGAAATGTGTGCTCATCATTCTCTGTTCCATACTGAAACCAATCAAAAAATTACATTCTATGGCTCAAGAACTCGTATTTTTGGCGACGGTGATAAGGTTAGCTATACTCACTTTGTATTGAAATGTTGTGGGATTGACTTGTTTGAACGCTTCGTCGCCTTCGTAAATCGAAATCAGCGCCTCGCGTTCATCATCTTGCATTTGTTTCAACTCCTCCGACATATCATAGTCTTTTTTATACAATTTTTCTGTGTCTAAAAGTGATAGGAAAGTTTTACCACTAGAAAGTGCACAAGAACAACAAATGTCTTGTAAATATTGAAACGTCAAATTGTCACGCATTCCGTTCGGAACGTTTTCGAAATTCGAAATGAGAAAATACCGAATTCGCTACATCAACTGTTGAAACACTTTGACACTTCGCCATTTCGCCCGAATGACTAATAAAGCACGCGCAAATTAGAAGAAATTGGAATTTAAATTTGAAATTCGAATAATTTTATACCAGAATCGGATGATGATGGTTTATGAATGATATTTTCTGGTTTGAGTTTGGTTTTTTGCTTGATCTGGAGCAAAATTTGAATTATTCTCAAGAGCTAACGCGAAGTACGATGAAATAAATTGAACAACTGATACATTATTGCACAATGTGTTGTAATAAATAGGATTTTTTCCACGCAAAATTTCAGTATTAGAAAATATTCGGGTAAAAAGAATTTCAATCACGAAATATTATTTAGAAATATTTTATTCATCATCAAAAATTGATCAAATTCACTTGACTGTTCTTTAATTAATTGGCTGGTATTTAGACAAAGTATCCAATTCGCCATCATTTAGAACGGTATTAAGTGCGAGCAGCGAATACTAGATAAATACATACAAATGATCGGTAGTAGTGGGTAGTGATTATTCATTGAGTGTTTGGGCTTCAGATAAATTGCATGCTCTAGTTCAAACTAGAGCATTTGCATCAATATTTATTGAGTGAAAACGATTGCAAACAGTTGATCCAAAGTGAATGGTGATCATAACGGAAAAAAGAGTTAAAACAAGTTTAAATTAGAATTGAATCACAAAATATTGTCGCAATGACGACTGGAGACGACGAGAATCGTGAGCATGTCGATGCAGTGCACACAAGATTCCGCGAGAAATCGCCACAAAAGAATTTCTTTTGTTTTGCATGCTACGAAGAGTTTCCGGCTACCTCAACACTCGAAGTGTTTCAGCATTATGGAGAAAAGGAGCATTCCACATATCATTCCGATTGTTTGTACTGCCAAGGAAAAGTGTATCAGTATCGCGATGGCAACGAAAAATTGCAATATTTCCACAATTGCTGGCGATGGAAGCGAAAAATTGAAAAATAAACCAAATAACCGACAACAGCATAAGTCATCATCAATGCTTGAAGTCACAATTTAATGTCTCGCATTTCGTTCGTGTTCTGGTGAACAGCAATAATCAAACAAAAGACTGACACAACCATTTCCATTTAATATTTTCTCAAATTTAAGATGTACTTTTCGACATGCGTTGTTTATATTTGCTTATTCCATTCAATAAATTTACAAAAAAAAAACATGAAAAAAACCGTTTTGTTTTCCTTCCGTTTCTGCTAATATTGCACATTTGTTATGTCCAACCAAAAAAAAACAGTGGTTGCTGTGTCTGAATTGATAATGTAAACACATAAACATTTAAAGTTTGTAGGTCAGTCACCGTGTTGCCTGCAGCGCATTATACATATGTACGCATTACGGCTCGTTCAGGTGGATGAAGTTGCTGTTGTGGCGAATTCTGTGTTTTGGCGCGAGCGGCGAATTCATCTGATGGTTGACAGCTCATCTTGTACCATCATCTGCGTTTCATATCTTCTTTTATGTTACTGTTGCAAATAGACGCGTGAATAACAAATATTTTCTAATCGATTAAAAATTTGCCCATGTTTGCACAATTTTCACACAAATTTATTGGTAAAACGTGAAAAACGGCACAGTTCATCTTTTTTTCTCGATCAGTTTAATTTTTGACGGCCGAAAAAATGTCAACAATTCCACGAAAAGTGTTCATTCAAGTCGATTCGACCGAGGAACAGGTAATGAGTCATTACTTATGACTTTGTGTACAACTTATTATTTTTTTTGTAGGTTATAATTTTGTTTACAGCTATTCGGTTTTGTTGGGGAGAATCAATGCAATTCGGTATTGATTTCAATTAATTTTCTGTTTGCAGGAAAATGTTAAAAATGCTCGAAAAACATTGAAAGTGCTTCAAAAGGAAGCAACGGATAAAGAAAACTTGATCGGACGCCCATCCACCGAAAAGACGCTGTTCAAAAAATCCAAATCGTAAGTGATGACAAGATGAAAAACATTTGTTTTTGAGACAGAATCAAATTTTTTTAATTTGGAAGAATTGATTTTTGAAAATTATTTTAATCTCAATTGAATTGTGATTTTAGTTTCAATGGTTTTGTTCAACGAATTTTTATTTGTTTTGATTCAAAAAACGATTTTTATCCAACAATTTGCAATTTTTTGTTAATCAATTGAAACATTTTTAATCGAATCATTGATTGACTGACATTCAATCTCAATATTTTTTCTGCAGTGAAACAGCCGTTCTCAGCTCAACACCAAGCAAAGAGCCCAGACGTCGCAAGTCAAGCCAAGATCCGGCTGAAAAGTTGCAAAATCGTGTCATCGAAGAGGACCTTACGACCGAAGGTGAGCCAAGT
>NW_022602216.1:0-1455 GCF_009176505.1 Sitodiplosis mosellana | reverse complement strand
GGCGAAACCACCCCACGCACCCGTCTAGCTACGGGCCTGAAATGACGTGAAAAAAATATGGCTAAATAATCACAATTTCTAAGTAAAATTGAAAAAGATTCAAAATTCCAGTGTTTAAAACATTTATTCGAATGAACTTGACAACACTTTCATGTAAAATAAAAGTATCTGCAACGCCGAGAGTATTAGTATAATGAATGATATGTGACACAACCATTCGATATCTCAAACGAGAAACACCATCCAACAAGTAAGCAAAAACCAGTGAGAATCGATTAACCAATGTGCCTTTGAATGTGATCACTGTTTTGGCGGTTGTGCGAGTTTCAAATACGCCATCCACTTGATTTGCATGGAGAACTACTGGATTGGCTCTCACTTCTTCGAAGACGCCTGATGCTTTTTTGAGAATGTGCATATATAGTCGGTACTCCGACCAAACATCTTTGTATATCAACCGAAAAATAATCGATTTTTAATCGATTCAATATCATAGAAGGGACTTTGATGAAAAATCAATTAAATTTCGGTAAATCAGTTGAATATCGATTTAACATCGATATTTTGCCGATTAACCGAATTGATCTTTAACCGAAGTCCCTTCTATGATATTGAATCAACTAAAAATGGATTATTTTTGAATTGATATATAAAGATTTTATTTCTCTTCTGATTTCTCTCTTCTCTTCGAGTATTTGTTGATGTAAATTTAAGTCGATTTGTTCGGTAATTAAAATTTATTCAATTTAACAAAACAAAACAAAAATGAACACATGAAATTATCATAGAATAGTAAAAAGTATAAAAATAAAACGTAAATAAATAATGTATGAAAAGATAACGGAAAAACAGCAAACCAAAAATAAAAATAAATTAAATAAAGAGAAAATAATGTTAAAAAAGAATCACTTTGGTATCTTGTTTGAGATGTCACTAAGAGGGCCTGAGTTAGGGCGCTTCATAAAAGTCGATGAAGTTGCAAAATCTTTAATGTAATTCAGACCTTTTTTCGGCTCATCATTGTTAATATGATACATCATTATGCAATGAGAGGGTGGTGTCAAAAATGGCTTTATGGAATTGGCCATTTTGTTCGACTTGTTTGGGATGGCAACATATTTTTTTGTTAAATTCACCAATAAAGTATTCAAATCAGAAAGAGTTGAATTTATAAATTTCGTTTCATCGTCATCCTCCTTTCCAAGTGGATTTTCAAAACCAGCCAAGTCCACGAAAGCCATTTTTGAATCAGAATTTTCTCACGATAAAACGATAAATAAATGAGTTCGAGACGATGTTTGATTTTGATTGGTCCCGATTGTTTTTCGATTCTCATTTATATGGTTCATCAAGCGTTTGAAATCTTCAAATGATGAAACTGCCTTTTCTTTCGCCTTTTCCTCAAACACGGTTTTCTCGTCGATCAAATCAAACGACTGCTTTCCAAACTCGAAT
>NW_022602215.1:0-1765 GCF_009176505.1 Sitodiplosis mosellana | reverse complement strand
AGTGTACTATGAAATCTAAGTATACTATGAAATATAAAAAGTGAAATAAATCATTCTATTATTTTCACTCAACAAATATAGTTTATCATTTATTCACCTCTAACATTGGTTATTATGGGCCCAGGTGGATAAAAAGGGAAAAACCATTTAAACTACGAGTGTTTCTAGAATCCAAACTCGGGAAAAACCGTTAAAACAAAAACAAAATGGAAAAATTATCCAAAATCGACAAACTTAATAACTCGAACTATTTTACGTGGAAATTTAAAGTTGAACTACTTTTAATAAACCAAGATTTGTGGGATGTTATCGAAGATGAAGCTCCTTCTACTCCTGCAAGATTGAGAGAATGGCGAAAAAGAGACAACAAAGCTCGAACTACCATCGGACTTTTGGTTGAAGACAATCAATTGATCCACATTCGTGGAAAAACAACTGCTTCGGAAACATGGAATTGTTTGAAGAAGATTCACGAAAAGCACACATTAACAAACCGCATTTCGATTTACAAAAAGATAGCAATGAGCAAAATGAATGAAGGAAACAAAATTGAAGACCATCTTAACAGCCTGATTGCACTATTCCAAAAGCTAGAAGACATGGGTGACATTCCTAACGAACAATGGAAAATAGGAATTGTATTGGCAAGTCTTCCTTCAACTTATTCTACACTAGTTACAGCCTTGGAAACACGAGCTGAGGAAGATTTGTGTTGGAGTCTCGTTTACACAAAGCTTCTTGATGAATGGCAAAGGCAAAATGAACAAGAAGATGAAAAAGTAAAAACAAATGAAGAAAAAGTCATGAAAATCGCAAATTGCAGAGAAGTAACTTTTTGCTATTTCTGCAAGAAAAACTCACATAAGATGCAAGACTGCTACAAGCTAAAGAGATATCAAATGTTCCAAGAATTCGAGAAGTTTCAACAAACTGAAAAAGACAAGGCTGAAAAGGAAAAGAAGTTGGACCAGGCTAATGCAGTCGAATCTGAAGAAGAGGAGTTGATTTTGAGCATAGCAGACTGTGAAGAAATTAAAAATTTACATCAAGCAGAAGAAAATGCAATGGATTCTTCTTTATTGACTGAAGTCAATATATGGAGAAAATTAAAAGCTTTTCAAATATCTGACGAAGGAAACATTGCAAAAGAAATCAGTTTCTTGTCACATTTTTTCACACAATTGAAAATAAGTAACATAGAATTAACTGATATTCAGAAAATAGCTCTGACTGCAAACGCACTTCCAGAAAAATACAACGACTTCATAAACGAAATTGATACGAAGAAAATCTATAATTGGAATTACTTCAAAGAAAAATTGGAAAAAGTATGGAAGGAGAATCAAGCTCGAAAAGAACAAAAATCGATGGACCAGAGAAGTGGGAAATCAGGGACTTCTACAACAAAATGCAAAGAGTCCAAAGCTGGGTTAATTCCAACAGAAGACAACACGAAGTTAATTCCAACAGAGGACAACACGAAACAAATCAACGCTCCGAAGAATCGCATGAAGAAGAAAAAGAGCCGAAAACATCAAAAAAAGAAAGTGCTAAAAAGCCGAAATAACAGAAATAACAAATCACAGTTATATCTGTTAAATAGAGAGAACGAAACTGACAAAATCTTCAAGTTAAAATTTATAAAACAAGAAAAGAGTGACATCAAAGAGTATAGCTATGATTAATTCCGAAGATCAGATTAACGCTATGCTACCAAATGTTGAAATATAAAAAGTGTACTATGAAATCTAAGTATACTATGAAA
>NW_022602214.1:0-1182 GCF_009176505.1 Sitodiplosis mosellana | reverse complement strand
AATGAACAGTATAAACTTTAGTAAGAAAGAATTATAAAAATAAGATGAGTATCATTTAAACCTTACATTCATTGGTGGCTGCTGCCAGCTCTGTCTCCAAAGCGCGTTTGCGATCGGAACGAATAGTTGGAGCGGCAGCATCAACATTCATGGTTGGAGCGACCATTGATTGATTGGTTAACTGGTTGACATTCTGCTCGCTACTAGGTTTAGCCATTCTCCATTCGGCCAACGCCGTCCGAATCAGCGTAGTTGGTGACATGGGTGTTCGCATCGATTTGAACCGCTTCGATGGTTGCTCCCCATGAATTTTGCGTTTAATTGTGATCTGTATGTTTTTTCCTTTTTGGGTCAAATATCTTTCGGTGTTATCAGAATCATCTTCTACTGCGTCTTGAATATCATCGTCCAATCTCGCGACTGAAACCGCATAACAAAAAACAATAATATTTAAAAATTACTTCGATTGATTCAATATTAATGTATTTGGTAGGAGAACTCACTAGTTTTAATCGAAGCGGCTGGCGGAGCGGCACCCATTTGATCGGCCACATTTGGTGTAGACTTGTTTGGTGAAACTGTAGACTTTGGAGCGGCCGGTGATTTAGGACCTGATGATGGAGCGACATTCGTTATGGCACCATTGGCTGAGTTCGAGTTTGGATCGGCCGCATCATCATCATCAACGGTATTATCGTCGACACTGGCATCGGCAATCCAAGTGGAATTAACAGTTAAACCAATCTGGAAGAGTCGTTTGATTGCATTCGCTGTGATTCCCAGGAAAGATTTTCGGAGTCTTTGTGAGTTTTGATCGACATTTTGACTGTTGGATTCAAAAAAATCCTGCTCGTCACTGTCTTCGGTATTGATGCTATCAACATTCATGGTTATCTCCAAAGCGCGTTTGCGATCGGAACGAATAGTTGGAGCGGCCGAATCGGGAACAATACATGGAGCGGGTGGTGTTTGCAATGGATTGAGCGGCAAGGACGATGTTGGAGCGACTAAGATTTCGCTAATAATATCACCGTCGGCCTGCAATTGATTGGCCTCAATTCGAGTTTGCGATTCGCGATTTGCAGTGGAGCGACCTGAGAATGAACAGTATAAACTTTAGTAAGAAAGAATTATAAAAATAAGATGAGTATCATTTAAACCTTACATTCATTGGTGGCTGCT
>NW_022602213.1:0-1255 GCF_009176505.1 Sitodiplosis mosellana | reverse complement strand
TTTGTTTCTTGGAATTGTTGTTCCTTCTTCTTTTTCTTCTAACAAATTGGTTGGCATCACAAACACAAGTAAAAAAAATAAAATTCTATTACTAAACACAACAAAAAAATAATCAAATATTGTTTTGTTTATTTTTTCAATTTGATTTTGTTTGCTTGTGTTTGTGCTGCCAACCAATTTGTTAGAAGAAAAAGAAGAAGGAACAACAATTCCAAGAAACAAAGAGTAAGTATTCGCCACACTGACACTGTGTCAAGTGGACATTCATTTGCATCGCTCGATGCAACACATTTCGTTCATCTCTCTTCTCTTCTTTCGTACGCACACTCACTCCGTTATGTGTAAACCAATGTATATGAATGTCCGCGCTTGAATGTAGAGCGCTCGTTTACTCACAGCGACGTTCGCAGTTACTGCATTCAGTTACTGAGGTCTCATCAAAAAACGACGCAGCGCCTTCTCTCCACTAACGCCAACTGCTGTTAGCAAGAGTCATTACAGTACAATATACGTCAAATTCAAAAGCTTGTATACATATGTTTATGTATACATGTGTCCGTTGCTTATTGAGCGATTTTCTGTTCTCCAGCTCTACACTGTCAGGATTTTCAACATTTTTGTGTTGGTATTTCTGGTAATATACGGAATTCACGGTAATCCGTGAATTTCATAGTATGTTGCCGGATTTCCGTTAGAATACATACACACACAGCACGTCTGCGTTGACAGTTCAATTTTGACGGAGATCCGGTAATATAGTATGAAATTCACGGATTACCGTGAATTCCGTATATTACCAGAAATACCAACACAAAAATGTTGAAAATCCTGACAGTGTAGAGCTGGAGAACAGAAAATCGCTCAATAAGCAACGGACACATGTATACATAAACATATGTATACAAGCTTTTGAATTTGACGTATATTGTACTGTAATGACTCTTGCTAACAGCAGTTGGCGTTAGTGGAGAGAAGGCGCTGCGTCGTTTTTTGATGAGACCTCAGTAACTGAATGCAGTAACTGCGAACGTCGCTGTGAGTAAACGAGCGCTCTACATTCAAGCGCGGACATTCATATACATTGGTTTACACATAACGGAGTGAGTGTGCGTACGAAAGAAGAGAAGAGAGATGAACGAAATGTGTTGCATCGAGCGATGCAAATGAATGTCCACTTGACACAGTGTCAGTGTGGCGAATACTTACTCTTTGTTTCTTGGAATTGTTGTTCCTTCTTCTTTTTCTTCTAACAAAT
>NW_022602212.1:0-1120 GCF_009176505.1 Sitodiplosis mosellana | reverse complement strand
GACAGATTCAATGTGTGAGTAGCCAGCGAGTTGAACGAAACGATAATTGTTCTGTACTAAGCAGTCGAAATAATTGAGGACGATGATTTGAACGAAGCGGCAAAGCCAAAAGTAAGACCATGGCTGGGCATTTTCGATGAGCTCAAAATGACAATAGTGACAATTCTATCGAAAGGAATGTCGATGCAATGGGCTGACGAAAATGAAGCATCCAATGGTTGTACTTTGTACATTATGTTCATGGAGAGAGGAATTCGTATGATTCAAGTTCCGGCATCAAAACAAATTTGTACGACTAATTGTTTACAGGAATTTGGTATGCATTGGAAACGATGTGCAAAAATGAAGAATCGCGCACCATCATACGCTGAACATTGATGTTTGGTGAGTTCGGCCACAATACCGGCAACGTCAAAATTGAACCAAAGAAAGACATTTTGTTGGTAGCAAAGTTGGTACATTTTTGTGAGATTGGCTCAAAAATTGCATGCGATGAACCGGTGATGAGCTCTACAAATTAGGATTCGCCAAAGAAAACAGCAAATAAGCAACACATGACTAAATTTCCGACTGAAATTATTATTAGACGTCTGTGTTAATTTCATAAGATGTTTTTGATAATTTAAAAAATTCTATTTATTCGATTATTTGCGTTGTTTAAGAGATCGTTTTTTTATTTTTTGATCCAGAATCGAATATTTTCGAACACCGTTTCCATCGCCTTATCATCAGAGACCACTGGAATAATTTATGAGACCATTGAATTTTTCTATAGACCGTTTTCTTTCATCGCAGACGATTCATTATTTCTTGAGCTCACTCTTTTCCGATCGAGACCATTCGAATACTTCGGGAGTTCTTCTCAGATCTTTCGTCGATTATTTGCGTTGTTTTAGAGATCGTTTTTTTATTTTTTGACCCAGAATCGAATATTTTCGAACACCGCTCCATCGTGTATTTTTAGAAATCATTGGATTTTTTCTTTCCATCCTCGTTAATACCATTGATTTTACATGTAAAATAACAACAAGAACCGACAAAAGTGACCTCTCGTAGCGGCACAGTTGAAACTAACGAAACAAACTCAATTGAACATGTCATTTTCATGTTCAGTGTAGGT
>NW_022602211.1:0-1667 GCF_009176505.1 Sitodiplosis mosellana | reverse complement strand
CATTTAATTGATTAAAAAAATAGATGTATGACAAAATGACTTTTTTTTAAATTATCAATGATTATTAAACATAGACTCCTTTGAAGCTTGCGAAACATTTCTTAACAAGCGCCCGCGTCGATTCCTTTTCAACAAAGACGGGAACAAGAAAATGTTCAATAAAATGGAAACTGTGGCATCAATTGAACTCAGTGATGATGATATGGACGATGCTTCAAGCATCGAGGTAAGGAGAAACTGTTTTTAATTGTCTTGTGCATTGATGTGAATATTTTTCATAATTTCCAATCAACAAATACCTACAGAAGGCTCACGAAGTAGCCAGTCGTGCTTTCAACGACGAAAATGAATACTCAGATCTCGGACAAATGAGTGAATCCATTACTGGAAAAGCAACCGAAAACGATAATGATGAGGTAAGACAAGAGGATCCGCCCAACAAAATTGTCATTCAAAAGGACCCAAATCACGTTTCGGTCAATGAACGCGCTGACGATGACTCTTTTACATTGAGCCACCCAAATGATGAAGACAAAGTTGATCAAGCTTGTGAAAATGACAACACACAAGAAAATGTTACCAACGAGAAGAAAGAGCGTACAGATCTCGGTCAAATGACTGATGATAATGATATGGACGGTAATGCTTCAAGCAACGAGGTAAGGAAAAACTGTTTTTAATTGTCTTGTGCATTTATGTGAATATTTTTCACAATTTTCAATCAACAAATACCTACAGAATGCTCACGAAGTGGCCGGTTGTGATTTCAACGACGAAAATGAGCACCCAGATCTCGGACAAAGAAGTGAATCCGTTGCTCGAGTGGCAGCCAAAAATGTTACACCAAAGAAAACTTTGATGATTCGCCGTAACTACGCATTGAAGTCTATCGAAAACAAACCAATCCGAAATGAAACACAGATCGATTCACCATCTGGACTGCTCTTGGTAATTAATTTCTCAAGAAGTTGATTCATCTAATCAGTTGATCCAGCTAATATGATTGTTTTACTACTTTAGCGGAAAAACTACATGAAGGTTATCCAAAACGCAGCCAAAAATGATGATGGTACGATGAAGAAGGATCCACCCAACGACGTTGTCATTCCACCTCACGTTTCGGTCAATGAACGCGCTGACGATGACTCTTTTACATTGAGCCACCTAAATGATGAAGACAAAGGTGATCAAGCTTGTGAAAATGACAACACACAAGAGAATGTTACCAACGAGAAGAAAGAGCGTACAGATCTCGGTCAAATGACTGATGATAATGATATGGACGGTAATGCTTCAAGCAACGAGGTAAGGAAAAACTGTTTTTAATTGTCTTGTGCATTTATGTGAATATTTTTCACAATTTTCAATCAACAAATACCTACAGAATGCCCACGAAGTGGCCGGTTGTGATTTCAACGACGAAAATGAGCACCCAGATCTCGGACAAAGAAGTGAATCCGTTGCTCGAGTGGCAGCCAAAAATGTTACACCAAAGAAAACTTTGATGATTCGCCGTAACTACGCATTGAAGTCTATCGAAAACAAACCAATCCGAAATGAAACACAGAACGATTCACCATCTGGACTGCTCTTGGTAATTAAGTTCTCAAGAAGTTGATCCATCTAATCAGTTGATCCAGCTAATATGATTGTTTTACTACTTTAGC
>NW_022602210.1:0-1662 GCF_009176505.1 Sitodiplosis mosellana | reverse complement strand
CATTTAATTGATTAAAAAAATAGATGTATGACAAAATGACTTTTTTTAAATTATCAATGATTATTAAACATAGACTCCTTTGAAGCTTGCGAAACATTTCTTAACAAGCGCCCGCGTCGATTCCTTTTCAACAAAGACGGGAACAAGAAAATGTTCAATAAAATGGAAACTGTGGCATCAATTGAACTCAGTGATGATGATATGGACGATGCTTCAAGCATCGAGGTAAGGAGAAACTGTTTTTAATTGTCTTGTGCATTGATGTGAATATTTTTCATAATTTCCAATCAACAAATACCTACAGAAGGCTCACGAAGTAGCCAGTCGTGCTTTCAACGACGAAAATGAATACTCAGATCTCGGACAAATGAGTGAATCCATTACTGGAAAAGCAACCGAAAACGATAATGATGAGGTAAGACAAGAGGATCCGCCCAACAAAATTGTCATTCAAAAGGACCCAAATCACGTTTCGGTCAATGAACGCGCTGACGATGACTCTTTTACATTGAGCCACCCAAATGATGAAGACAAAGTTGATCAAGCTTGTGAAAATGACAACAAGAAAATGTTACCAACGAGAAGAAAGAGCGTACAGATCTCGGTCAAATGACTGATGATAATGATATGGACGGTAATGCTTCAAGCAACGAGGTAAGGAAAAACTGTTTTTAATTGTCTTGTGCATTTATGTGAATATTTTTCACAATTTTCAATCAACAAATACCTACAGAATGCTCACGAAGTGGCCGGTTGTGATTTCAACGACGAAAATGAGCACCCAGATCTCGGACAAAGAAGTGAATCCGTTGCTCGAGTGGCAGCCAAAAATGTTACACCAAAGAAAACTTTGATGATTCGCCGTAACTACGCATTGAAGTCTATCGAAAACAAACCAATCCGAAATGAAACACAGATCGATTCACCATCTGGACTGCTCTTGGTAATTAATTTCTCAAGAAGTTGATTCATCTAATCAGTTGATCCAGCTAATATGATTGTTTTACTACTTTAGCGGAAAAACTACATGAAGGTTATCCAAAACGCAGCCAAAAATGATGATGGTACGATGAAGAAGGATCCACCCAACGACGTTGTCATTCCACCTCACGTTTCGGTCAATGAACGCGCTGACGATGACTGTTTTACATTGAGCCACCTAAATGATGAAGACAAAGGTGATCAAGCTTGTGAAAATGACAACACACAAGAGAATGTTACCAACGAGAAGAAAGAGCGTACAGATCTCGGTCAAATGACTGATGATAATGATATGGACGGTAATGCTTCAAGCAACGAGGTAAGGAAAAACTGTTTTTAATTGTCTTGTGCATTTATGTGAATATTTTTCACAATTTTCAATCAACAAATACCTACAGAATGCCCACGAAGTGGCCGGTTGTGATTTCAACGACGAAAATGAGCACCCAGATCTCGGACAAAGAAGTGAATCCGTTGCTCGAGTGGCAGCCAAAAATGTTACACCAAAGAAAACTTTGATGATTCGCCGTAACTACGCATTGAAGTCTATCGAAAACAAACCAATCCGAAATGAAACACAGAACGATTCACCATCTGGACTGCTCTTGGTAATTAAGTTCTCAAGAAGTTGATCCATCTAATCAGTTGATCCAGCTAATATGATTGTTTTACTACTTTAGC
>NW_022602209.1:0-5308 GCF_009176505.1 Sitodiplosis mosellana | reverse complement strand
AACTACATGAAGGTTAACCAAAACGCAGTCAAAAATGATGATGGTACGATGAAGAAGGATCCACCCAACGACGTTGTCATTCCACCTCAAGGTTCGGCCAATAAAAAAGGCAACGACAATGACTCTGTTATATTGAGCCAACAAAATGATAACGAATAAATATTGCCAACGACGAAAATGAGCATACAGATCTCGGTTAAACGACTTGCGTACAAAGCAACTGAAGCATATATTAAAAAGAAGCATAAAACTTGACCATTTCAATGTGTTACATCAAAAAATTAATCTAAATAAATCATTTAAATGAATATTTATATTTATATTTGCATGAAGAATATTAAAAAATTGCGTTTGATTTCTCGGCTCCGAGATCTTTATTCATATTGATAAATGGGGCTATACATTTAGCACTCTGCAAAAAAGCTTTGCTTCAGAGCGAGACAGGCTGATGGCCGTTCTTTTGGGTTCGTCTTCATTATGTACCGAATAAATTGGACGCTTTTTTCATCCACATTTTTCAGGAATGTTCCAATCTTGCCAGAATGATCTTGCCGGAATGTTCCTCGTCGCCAAAATATGCCTTCCACTGGCCTGAAAATGACATAAAACTTTTATGAAAGTTCTTATTTACTTTTATGATAAAAGTGAACAAATGAATATTTTTCGAATTTTCATCAGTAGTCAATCGACTTACCATCCTTCAAAGTTCGTTGTTCCAAATATGTCAAAGAGTGAATGCAACATATCTTCTCTGTCGAACCATTTGCTGTAGTTTTTGGCCAACATTTCAATCATGACACAGCCAGCGGCCTATAAAAGAGGACAAATCAATTCATAGAAATTTTGTTCTTTGGGTACGTTGAAACAACGCTTCAGGTTGCTCTTGACGCTCTAAGTCAGTAAATGCAGCTCAGCTCGGGCCTGCTCACAACAGAAAAATAACAATCTCTGATACTTACCCAAGTGTCCACTTCGTTGTAACAACCAATAAATGTTTCTGGTGCACGGTAAATGAGTGTTCCTGCAGGTTTTTTCAAAAATTCGCATGGATTTAACTTTACCGCCAGCCCAAAGTCACCAATTTTCAGTAATCCATCTTTGCGCACTAGTAAATTGGTCGGTTTAATGTCGCGGTGCACGATTTTTTTTTCGTTCAAATAGCTTATGCCGGATAGAGTCATGAACATGACTTCTTTCACTCTCTTCATTTCAATCACATCTGTTTTCAGATGTATTTCATCGTGAAGGTCCATGGTCATGAACGGAAAAATGAGGCATACACCATGATCGGGAATATCATTGCTGGATATGAGTGCAATTATATTCTGATGCCAGCAACTTTGAACCATCTCCGCCTCATGTCGATGTTCTTCTAAGTTTTTCTTGTTATTGAAAAGGTCACTTTTGAACACCTTCACTGCGATCTCTGTCTTTTCCAATAGATCGTAACCTTTCCATACCATCCCGAACTGAAAAATAAAAAAGAAAAGATTCAATAAAATATTATAGATTTTAATGATAGGTGGTAATTATATACTCAATAAAAAATAAAAAATTAGTAATCACCGTTCCCTCTCCAAGAAGAACGTTGTATATTTCGAATCTCTCATCAAGTAAACCAAATACTCCAAATGAGGTTGTTGCACTATCGGCCATTGGATTATCATCCGTGATCGTACGACGATAATCTGACATTGTTCCTTTTGTCAGTATATTATTTGGCGACAGTATCTCCGCTCTTTTGCAAAATAGCATCTTGTTGAACTCTCCAGTGACCAAACTCGGGTAGGATATTTTCTCGTTGATCAATATTTCACGAAAAGACAACAGTTTTCCATTCACTTCATAGATGAAGTCGCCAGCATAGCTCTCATGAACCAATGCGTTTTTTTCCTCAACCAAGCTAAAAACAGCAGTCACAGGAGTATCCAACAAAACTTGATCGAAAATGTTCTTGAAAGGGCGTTTAGGTTTGTATTGATGAATTGCATGGACGAATATTTTGATTTGGCCGACGTCGATGTCAATTAGTTTCTGGCTTTGTATTTCGCGAATAACCATTCGTTCATGAAAATCATAAACGCCATCAGTATCGAGGAGATGTATCACCTTCTTATTTTGCTGAGAAAATTTGACAACAGCACGATTCCACATTTTGTTACGAAAATAACCATAGAGCGTGTTTGCTTTAACATCTTTGACATTCCGTCGAAAATGCACATCCTCACCGATGTCATTTGACAGGGTTTGGAGCATATCTGTGACAGATATCCGGTTGCAAATGATGATATTATCATCCGTGAAGCGCAGTGGAATCACTTTTTCCACATGGACCTGCAAAACAATACGATAGAATATTTGAAATATCCTCATCATTGTGTGTATACACTTGCATAACTTACTTTTTGAGGTGTGAACGCTTGTCTCTCTGGCATAAGCGTTCCTGTTGGCCCAATTGGATTCATTGTAGCTCTATTGACTAAAAAACATTCACATCACTCAGAAATAAATATCTTTGTTTTTGTTCAAATTGGTCTTAAACCGAGATCTTTATATAGTTGACGTTAAATAAACTCATTTGTTTGGACCATTTGATCTAAAAATACTTACATTACACTCGCAATTCGAATAAAAATCTTGAACAAGTTGAATAAACCAGAATTAACGGAAGAAATAAATAATTGTACGCAGTTCACTCAATAAAAAATTACGCTTGAGATGTATGTCACACTAAATTGATTTTCAAGTAAACTAGCTAGCTGTCACTAATGTCAAAAAATGCACTGTCAAAGAATGAACTGTCAAAAAACCTGGTGAACAGCCAAAGCTAGAAATTTTTATATTGCAAACAAATCGATAAACAAACTTAAATTGTTCAGTTCCAGTCATAGGAAAAACTGATGAGAGCCAAAGTTGATCCATAAAATTGTAGGCGGAGAGAATGCCGAACTCGATTCGCTTGACAAGCAAATTGCGATGACAATAGAAAATTCCGATCCAGACTCGCAATTGAGTTCGTACGTGTGGATTTGTACAAGCACCCATTCGGCCAACACGATGACTGTGATTGATGATGAAAATCATATCGATCACAATGAAAATGTGTGTGACAATTCCAGAAATGCCACTAATTGAAGTATATTTTTTCGCAACAAAAAGACGATGCCGCAAAGTTGAACACAACAACTCACCATTTGAATTAGTACCAGCCACATTGAAGACATACTCAGACTCGATCACAGCTGACCTTGTCAACAAAAATAATGGCCATATCTTTGTGCTCAAAGTAGAAGGTGTTCAGGTAAATGACTTCAAGTGAATCTTATCGTTTAATGTTCTATTGACTTATGATATTTGTATTTCTTGTTGAGTTTGTCCAGTGCTTGAACAATGTTTTTTATTTGTATTTTTATCCTATTTTTTAATAGGGTGATATTTTCCGCGTTACAATCAATGAGAAAACACCGCTGAAAAAAAGATATCGTGTCACCGATGCTTTGAAAGGGCCCGTCAAACCAGATGTGTACGTATGAATAATACATTTTTTCTTTTAATTTAAACTATATTAACGAAATTAATACTCCTTGTTTAACAGCATCAAAGTGACAGTGAGATAAAATATTAAACTGCTTATTTAGTAATATGTTTTGACTTATGACTTATTCGTTAACAAACAATTTATCCAAAAAACCAGCTGGGCTTGGTAAATTTTTACCTTTGCTAACGAGTAAAAACGCTATCAACGTCATAATGTGGGAGCAACAACCCAGCGTTCTCCAACCATTTTGACACTCACAATAGTGTCCCAATACTGCGTTATGACCTTCAGCACTACAATTGATCAGAACATATGTTCGATGGGTACTGTTACTGCGGAAACGCGACTTCAATTTCGTCATGAAAAGCATTGGGTCCATGTCGACGGCAAACGATGGGAATTTCATCTCACAAATATCTCTTGGACAAACCCATACAATGAATTGCTGGTCATTTTGTTTGATGTGCATTTGAGTGTACGATTCAGCCTGTTTGATACAGTAATTGCCCATCGAGATCCAAAGTAAATGCTCTCTATTCAGTGTGGGCAGTTCATCGAAACTCTGGTACCGTGTAAACTGTTTGATATGCCGATTGAAACCGTCCGCCGTCACTACATTACCTACTTCATTTACTTCATGCAATTTTGCTTGCATACGATTAGCCACTGCATGCGCTTTCCCGTGATTCGACTCCAATGTTTGGAAATATTTGTTTATCAGAGATGTACAAATTTCGATATCCTGACTGATGTGCACCTGTTGATATGACGTCCAGGTTTGATTGAACATTTTCCAAATGGTTTTCAAATGACCATTACGTACTTCGACCATAAATCGTAGAGCAGTCACAATCCGAGATCTGTTTGCGGCTTCAGTGGATAGCTGGCCTTTCCTTTCAGAGCTTTGAACCAATGATGGCATTTTGGCAATTAATCCGCGGTCTTCGATTAGGGAGACTACGTCTCGAAAGCCTCTGTCAAGTAACATGATATCGCCTTCCAATAAGTTGTCAAACATAATGGTGTTTTCGAATAAATCTTTGAGTATAGTAGCATCGTTCATAACAGCTGGAAATGGGGCGATGCAGTAAATGATTGTTCCGTCACAGGCAGTTACCATCATTGCCTTGATAAAATTTCGTTTTTTTTGGCCACTGTAGGTTTTTTTCTGGTGTGTGTAGTTACGGCTCTTGTCTACGAATATATACGTGCCATCACATATTAACATGACTTTTTTCTGATCTTCAGGGTCGAGCAAAGCATTGCTCATTGTCGTATTGTGTTCAATCAGATTTTCGCGTGTTCGAATATAGTTCACATTGTGTGGAACGAAATCACGCTGCAGAACCCGGCGAATCTTCGAAATGAGGTTTGACACCGTTTTGGCGGTAACGTGAAATGTATGTGCAATATCCTCATATGGCAAAGCTGTTCTCATTTTCATAAGATACATGAACAATGCAGAAGCTGCTGTTCGTTGATTTTTTATGTGCTCCTTTGCACTTCGTAGCGAATAAAATAGGTGATAGAACTGCTCCTTTGTGAGGCCTGTCATGCGTTTGCACACGTCCATTATTTTTGGATCAATATCTGAAAATATAGGACATCTTTTAAATATGAATAACTGATAAATGACACTTTAGGAACAGCCAGAAATATTGACAATATTTCCTACCAGTTAAAGCGTTTTGATCGTGAGAAGGTTTTGGATCCCGTAACATTGCGATTACTCGATCTATTTGTTCGTTGCTAAAGTTGCTGAGTGTAGCA
>NW_022602208.1:0-6399 GCF_009176505.1 Sitodiplosis mosellana | reverse complement strand
AACTACATGAAGGTTAACCAAAACGCAGTCAAAAATGATGATGGTACGATGAAGAAGGATCCACCCAACGACGTTGTCATTCCACCTCAAGGTTCGGCCAATAAAAAAGGCAACGACAATGACTCTGTTATATTGAGCCAACAAAATGATAACGAATAAATATTGCCAACGACGAAAATGAGCATACAGATCTCGGTTAAACGACTTGCGTACAAAGCAACTGAAGCATATATTAAAAAGAAGCATAAAACTTGACCATTTCAATGTGTTACATCAAAAAATTAATCTAAATAAATCATTTAAATGAATATTTATATTTATATTTGCATGAAGAATATTAAAAAATTGCGTTTGATTTCTCGGCTCCGAGATCTTTATTCATATTGATAAATGGGGCTATACATTTAGCACTCTGCAAAAAAGCTTTGCTTTAGAGCGAGACAGGCTGATGGCCGTTCTTTTGGGTTCGTCTTCATTATGTACCGAATAAATTGGACGCTTTTTTCATCCACATTTTTCAGGAATGTTCCAATCTTGCCAGAATGATCTTGCCGGAATGTTCCTCGTCGCCAAAATATGCCTTCCACTGGCCTGAAAATGACATAAAACTTTTATGAAAGTTCTTATTTACTTTTATGATAAAAGTGAACAAATGAATATTTTTCGAATTTTCATCAGTAGTCAATCGACTTACCATCCTTCAAAGTTCGTTGTTCCAAATATGTCAAAGAGTGAATGCAACATATCTTCTCTGTCGAACCATTTGCTGTAGTTTTTGGCCAACATTTCAATCATGACACAGCCAGCACTCTCGAAAATCCTGCCATATCTGTTATTAATATACCTTGTAGTAAAAGCGTTCATAGTGTTTCACTGTAGTAGCGGTGTATCCTATTAAATTTTCTTGTAGTAATACTACAGTGGAATTTAATAGGATACTTTGCTACTACAGTGAAACACTATGAACGCGTTTACTACAAGGTATATTAATAACAGATATGGCTGATTTTTGAGAGTGAGCGGCCTATAAAAGAGGACAAATCAATTCATAGAAATTTTGTTCTTTGGGTACGTTGAAACAACGCTTCAGGTTGCTCTTGACGCTCTAAGTCAGTAAATGCAGCTCAGCTCGGGCCTGCTCACAACAGAAAAATAACAATCTCTGATACTTACCCAAGTGTCCACTTCGTTGTAACAACCAATAAATGTTTCTGGTGCACGGTAAATGAGTGTTCCTGCAGGTTTTTTCAAAAATTCGCATGGATTTAACTTGACCGCCAGCCCAAAGTCACCAATTTTCAGTAATCCATCTTTGCGCACTAGTAAATTGGTCGGTTTAATGTCGCGGTGCACGATTTTTTTTTCGTTCAAATAGCTTATGCCGGATAGAGTCATGAACATGACTTCTTTCACTCTCTTCATTTCAATCACATCTGTTTTCAGATGTATTTCATCGTGAAGGTCCATGGTCATGAACGGAAAAATGAGGCATACACCATGATCGGGAATATCATTGCTGGATATGAGTGCAATTATATTCTGATGCCAGCAACTTTGAACCATCTCCGCCTCATGTCGATGTTCTTCTAAGTTTTTCTTGTTATTGAAAAGGTCACTTTTGAACACCTTCACTGCGATCTCTGTCTTTTCCAATAGATCGTAACCTTTCCATACCATCCCGAACTGAAAAATAAAAAAGAAAAGATTCAATAAAATATTATAGATTTTAATGATAGGTGGTAATTATATACTCAATAAAAAATAAAAAATTAGTAATCACCGTTCCCTCTCCAAGAAGAACGTTGTATATTTCGAATCTCTCATCAAGTAAACCAAATACTCCAAATCTATTGGTGAGACGTAAAAGAACGCAAGTTTGTCCAACTTCGTAGCCTTAAAGAGAAGTATGTTTGATGGCAACTAAAAATTATTAAAAGAGTGTATGTATTTTGAATGGTAGCGTTAGCGAAAAAAGAATGCATGTTCATGGTCAAGTAAATTTTGCAAAAAGAATGCATGTTGTTCTATCTATTCAGTTAATAATAAAGAGAAGCATGTTCTCATACATTTATATTGTCAAAAAAGAAAGTATGTTGGCTAAAATAGTGTAAATTATTAAATTTATTCCGACCGCCGTGAACAGGAATTCATAAACCTTAACACGCTCGGACATCTAATGTATTTGTTGTTGTACACTGAAACGGCGCGCGGTTATGAATGAAGTGGACAGGAGATGCGTGTTTCATCGAGCGCGCATGCGCACTCTGAGAGTACTGTGCGCCTGTTACTCCACTCGATTCATTCACTGCGACGGCACGACTGGTGTGTGACAATAAATATATTGGTCGTTCGCTTGTCCGACCGTGTTAAGGTTTATGAATTCCTGTTCGTGGCGGTCGGAATAAATTTTTTTATTTACATTATTTTAGCCAACATACTTTCTTTTTTGGCAATATAAATGTATGAGAACATGCTTCTCTTTATTATTAACTGAATAGATAGAACAACATGCATTCTTTTTGCAAAATTTACTTGACCATAAACATGCATTCTTTTTTCGCTAACGCTACCATTCAAATTACATACATTCTTTTAACCATTTTTAGTTGCCATCAAACATACTTCTCTTTTACTCAGACAAAATCGATCGAAAACATACTTTCCTTTTCAAATATTTAAAACTGAAAAAAAACATACGTTCTTTTACGTCTCACGAATAGAAATGAGGTTGTTGCACTATCGGCCATTGGATTATCATCCGTGATCGTACGACGATAATCTGACATTGTTCCTTTTGTCAGGATATTATTTGGCGACAGTATCTCCGCTCTTTTGCAAAATAGCATCTTGTTGAACTCTCCAGTGACCAAACTCGGGTAGGATATTTTCTCGTTGATCAATATTTCACGAAAAGACAACAGTTTTCCATTCACTTCATAGATGAAGTCGCCAGCATAGCTCTCATGAACCAATGCGTTTTTTTCCTCAACCAAGCTAAAAACAGCAGTCACAGGAGTATCCAACAAAACTTGATCGAAAATGTTCTTGAAAGGGCGTTTAGGTTTGTATTGATGAATTGCATGGACGAATATTTTGATTTGGCCGACGTCGATGTCAATTAGTTTCTGGCTTTGTATTTCGCGAATAACCATTCGTTCATGAAAATCATAAACGCCATCAGTATCGAGGAGATGTATCACCTTCTTATTTTGCTGAGAAAATTTGACAACAGCACGATTCCACATTTTGTTACGAAAATAACCATAGAGCGTGTTTGCTTTAACATCTTTGACATTCCGTCGAAAATGCACATCCTCACCGATGTCATTTGACAGGGTTTGGAGCATATCTGTGACAGATATCCGGTTGCAAATGATGATATTATCATCCGTGAAGCGCAGTGGAATCACTTTTTCCACATGGACCTGCAAAACAATACGATAGAATATTTGAAATATCCTCATCATTGTGTGTATACACTTGCATAACTTACTATTTGAGGTGTGAACGCTTGTCTCTCTTGCATAAGCGTTCCTGTTGGCCCAATTGGATTCATTGTAGCTCTATTGACTAAAAAACATTCACATCACTCAGAAATAAATATCTTTGTTTTTGTTCAAATTGGTCTTAAACCGAGATCTTTATATAGTTGACGTTAAATAAACTCATTTGTTTGGACCATTTGATCTAAAAATACTTACATTACACTCGCAATTCGAATAAAAATCTTGAACAAGTTGAATAAACCAGAATTAACGGAAGAAATAAATAATTGTACGCAGTTCACTCAATAAAAAATTACGCTTGAGATGTATGTCACACTAAATTGATTTTCAAGTAAACTAGCTAGCTGTCACTAATGTCAAAAAATGCACTGTCAAAGAATGAACTGTCAAAAAACCTGGTGAACAGCCAAAGCTAGAAATTTTTATATTGCAAACAAATCGATAAACAAACTTAAATTGTTCAGTTCCAGTCATAGGAAAAACTGATGAGAGCCAAAGTTGATCCATAAAATTGTAGGCGGAGAGAATGCCGAACTCGATTCGCTTGACAAGCAAATTGCGATGACAATAGAAAATTCCGATCCAGACTCGCAATTGAGTTCGTACGTGTGGATTTGTACAAGCACCCATTCGGCCAACACGATGACTGTGATTGATGATGAAAATCATATCGATCACAATGAAAATGTGTGTGACAATTCCAGAAATGCCACTAATTGAAGTATATTTTTTCGCAACAAAAAGACGATGCCGCAAAGTTGAACACAACAACTCACCATTTGAATTAGTACCAGCCACATTGAAGACATACTCAGACTCGATCACAGCTGACCTTGTCAACAAAAATAATGGCCATATCTTTGTGCTCAAAGTAGAAGGTGTTCAGGTAAATGACTTCAAGTGAATCTTATCGTTTAATGTTCTATTGACTTATGATATTTGTATTTCTTGTTGAGTTTGTCCAGTGCTTGAACAATGTTTTTTATTTGTATTTTTATCCTATTTTTTAATAGGGTGATATTTTCCGCTTTACAATCGATGAGAAAACACCGCTGAAAAAAAGATATCGTGTCACCGATGCTTTGAAAGGGCCCGTCAAACCAGATGTGTACGTATGAATAATACATTTTTTCTTTTAATTTAAACTATATTAACGAAATTAATACTCCTTGTTTAACAGCATCAAAGTGACAGTGAGATAAAATATTAAACTGCTTATTTAGTAATATGTTTTGACTTATGACTTATTCGTTAACAAACAATTTATCCAAAAAACCAGCTGGGTTTGGTAAATTTTTACCTTTGCTAACGAGTAAAAACGCTATCAACGTCATAATGTGGGAGCAACAACCCAGCGTTCTCCAACCATTTTGACACTCACAATAGTGTCCCAATACTACGTTATGACCTTCAGCACTACAATTGATCAGAACATATGTTCGATGGGTACTGTTACTGCGGAAACGCGACTTCAATTTCGTCATGAAAAGCATTGGGTCCATGTCGACGGCAAACGATGGGAATTTCATCTCACAAATCTCTCTTGGACAAACCCATACAATGAATTGCTGGTCATTTTGTTTGATGTGCATTTGAGTGTACGATTCAGCCTGTTTGATACAGTAATTGCCCATCGAGATCCAAAGTAAATGCTCTCTATTCAGTGTGGGCAGTTCATCGAAAATCTGGTACCGTGTAAACTGTTTGATATGCCGATTGAAACCGTCCGCCGTCACTACATTACCTACTTCATTTACTTCATGCAATTTTGCTTGCATACGATTAGCCACTGCATGCGCTTTCCCGTGATTCGACTCCAATGTTTGGAAATATTTGTTTATCAGAGATGTACAAATTTCGATATCCTGACTGATGTGCACCTGTTGATATGACGTCCAGGTTTGATTGAACATTTTCCAAATGGTTTTCAAATGACCATTACGTACTTCGACCATAAATCGTAGAGCAGTCACAATCCGAGATCTGTTTGCGGCTTCAGTGGATAGCTGGCCTTTCCTTTCAGAGCTTTGAACCAATGATGGCATTTTGGCAATTAATCCGCGGTCTTCGATTAGGGAGACTACGTCTCGAAAGCCTCTGTCAAGTAACATGATATCGCCTTCCAATAAGTTGTCAAACATAATGGTGTTTTCGAATAAATCTTTGAGTATAGTAGCATCGTTCATAACAGCTGGAAATGGGGCGATGCAGTAAATGATTGTTCCGTCACAGGCAGTTACCATCATTGCCTTGATAAAATTTCGTTTTTTTTGGCCACTGTAGGTTTTTTTCTGGTGTGTGTAGTTACGGCTCTTGTCTACGAATATATACGTGCCATCACATATTAACATGACTTTTTTCTGATCTTCAGGGTCGAGCAAAGCAATGCTCATTGTCGTATTGTGTTCAATCAGATTTTCGCGTGTTCGAATATAGTTCACATTGTGTGGAACGAAATCACGCTGCAGAACCCGGCGAATCTTCGAAATGAGGTTTGACACCGTTTTGGCGGTAACGTGAAATGTATGTGCAATATCCTCATATGGCAAAGCTGTTCTCATTTTCATAAGATACATGAACAATGCAGAAGCTGCTGTTCGTTGATTTTTTATGTGCTCCTTTGCACTTCGTAGCGAATAAAATAGGTGATAGAACTGCTCCTTTGTGAGGCCTGTCATGCGTTTGCACACGTCCATTATTTTTGGATCAATATCTGAAAATATAGGACATCTTTTAAATATGAATAACTGATAAATGACACTTTAGGAACAGCCAGAAATATTGACAATATTTCCTACCAGTTAAAGCGTTTTGATCGTGAGAAGGTTTTGGATCCCGTAACATTTCGATTACTCGATCTATTTGTTCGTTGCTAAAGTTGCTGAGTGTAGCA
>NW_022602207.1:0-1361 GCF_009176505.1 Sitodiplosis mosellana | reverse complement strand
TTTTGTACGAGCTCCTAGAAGTGTATACCGAGAAATCTACAATTCTTATAAAATCTATCAATTGATTATCTGTTTCCTTCACTTCGAAATCGTTCCACGAAACAAAGTGTTCAAAACCTCTCGTCCGTCCGCTCATTCCAATATCAAAACATTTAATATCCAATTCCATTAAATTTCTTTTTTTTTGAATTCGTTTTGCTTTCTGGAATATAGCGCGAATATGAAATCAAAATATATGAATGAAGACGCATTGGAAGAAGTAAAGTACAGGTTGAATAAAGGCGACTTCGTTGCCAAGCGATGGAAAACCGGCCTTGATCCAACGAGTCCCTATAATGTCATACGGTGGGTCTTCGATGACGTAACGAACCCACCAAATTCCATTCTTATAATGGATTATTTCAAATGTTCAAGATGCTTGACGGCGTACTACCACAACTTATCCATCCAAGGTACATCAAAATGGAAAAACCACCAGTGTGCGGTAGATTACAGAGCAGAATTGTCAAAGGACAAATTGTCAAAGGACAAATTGTCAAAGGTTGATACGCAACCGGCCCCGGTAACAATGTCGACAGCTATACACACCCAAGCCCCGGCAGTACAACCCGACCCTTTCGCATTAATTGTCGCACAGAAACCGAGCTTGGTCGCGAATCTCTCGATGGCACTGGCAACGGCTCCGGGAACGGTGTCAGCCTTAACACGCCTGACGGTACAGGAACAGACCCGGCTGGCACTGATGAATGTGATGCAAGGGAATACTCAATTACGAAACATGTTAATACAACAACTATTGGGTTATGGAACGCCTATGCAAGCCATTCCGACGCCGATATCATCTTCAAATGTACCTGCGGTACCGCCAAAATCATTCTCGACGTTGCCGAAACAAGTGGACAAAGTCACCAAACTTTCAAAAGACAATGATCATGTCAAAAGTCCCAGGAAGGGAAAGATGAAGCCAATCATGGAAGGTAATTAACTACTATCCTCTATTGTATTTTATGAACACCCACCGTTCGCTCATTCGCTCGTTCACCCATCCGTTTCAAAGTTCTGAATATTTATTTGGCCGAATTTTTTCTCTTATTATATTTGTATGAACAATCGGCGAATGACGTTAGATTCTGTGCAACGCAATGCGCCAAAAGCCGTGCCGCCAAAAAGCGTGCCGCCAAAAACCGTGCCTCCAAAAACCGTGCCTCCAAAAACCGTGCCTCCAAAAACCGTGCTGCCGAAAAGCGTGCCGCCAAAACCTTTAAAACCTTCTAAACCATCTTCAATCGCATCGTCGACATCATCCCCAGCTGTGACGAAACAAGTGAGCAGAGTCACCAAACGTTTAAAAGACAATGATC
>NW_022602206.1:0-1107 GCF_009176505.1 Sitodiplosis mosellana | reverse complement strand
TGAATGACAAATGAAATTATGACTATTTTGATCGAAAAACTTTTTGTGGAGTCAATAAGGTGTTCGTCTTATTTTATTTAAATGTCCTGGACTTCACGGTGTTCAACACCAAAAACAATAAGTTATCTGTCACCCCCACGAATATTTTCTACTGATAAGGAGTGTTGATGAAATCTCCACTCGTACGCACACTTCTGTTTATAATTTCCAATTACCTAATGACTAGCGCTGTAACAATCACGAAGACACACATCTCTTGATTCTGGATACATATTGTGTTGATGATTCATATATTCATACAGCAGTAAGATTTAAGTTGTGTGCTTTTCATCATTTACCTTCGACTTTATTTTTGCTCCCGCTTTGATATCGGCAATGCATGCAAATCGTGTACGAATCAAGATTTGAATGCTGCATATACAATGTACATATGAGGCTGTGAGAATGAAAATGGCAATACAGGAATAAACATTCTGAAACGCATCAAGAAAAAAAATTCGCAAAAATGAATCATGAGTTCTGAATATGCAAAAGTGAAACATGAATTTACATGAGCAGCATAGGAGGTTTATGGTTCACTTTTGCGTATTCAGAACTCATGATTCACTTTTGTGAATTTTTTTTTCTTGATGCGCTTCAGAATGTTTATTCCTGTATTGCCATTTTCATTCTCACAGCCTCATATGTACATTGTATATGCAGCATTCAAATCTTGATTCGTACACGATTTGCATGCATTGCCGATATCAAAGCGGGAGCAAAAATAAAGTCGAAGGTAAATGATGAAAAGCACACAACTTAAATCTTACTGCTGTATGAATATATGAATCATCAACACAATATGTATCCAGAATCAAGAGATGTGTGTCTTCGTGATTGTTACAGCGCTAGTCATTAGGTAATTGGAAATTATAAACAGAAGTGTGCGTACGAGTGGAGATTTCATCAACACTCCTTATCAGTAGAAAATATTCGTGGGGGTGACAGATAACTTATTGTTTTTGGTGTTGAACACCGTGAAGTCCAGGACATTTAAATAAAATAAGACGAACACCTTATTGACTCCACAAAAAGTTTTTCGATCAAAATAGTCATAATTTCATTTGT
>NW_022602205.1:0-1524 GCF_009176505.1 Sitodiplosis mosellana | reverse complement strand
AGAGAGAGAGAGAGAGAGAGAGAGAGAGAGAGAGAGAGAGAGAGAGAAAGAGAGAACGTGAACATGGTTGTGACGATAAAGCAATTTAAAAAAAAATACAGAAAAATCCTCGGTTTGGATTCATACAGTTTAATGAATATCGAATGCGATTTTGATAAATTATGATGAATTGCGATCCAGAAAAAGCCTGACAGCCCAATGAACACATTTTGTTCTTATTAACAATGAATAAACATGCAGCCATTTCAAAGACCAATTTATTTGTTCATACATAAAATGAAGTGAAACAAAGCCTTAATGTTTTGTATGGCGCACGAAAGGGAGAGGATTAGGATTGTGTTAGAATGTCAAAAATAAGTCCATTTTCTTGGAAAAGTAATTTTTCTTCTTCATTTTTGCTTAGTACTAAAGCACATCAGAAGCAAGTCAAAGGAAAGAAGAAGCAAGTCAAATCTGTTTTAAGAACAACACCCGTTAATTGTTTCTCCGAAGACCTTAGCTTCTCTCCCTCTCGCACGCACACATTCCCTTGTCTTTTATTTCCTTCAGAAAATTTATTTCGAGAAAGTTTTATCATGCTGCACGCCCGTCTGTTTGCATTTTCTTAAATTTTAGAACAACACCCGAAGATTTTGTCTCCCACCTTCTCCCCGTATTTGGGCCATCAATATCAGTAAATTCATGGAAACAAACGAACAAAATGAAGAGGAATAAGAGAATATCGTCGGTAGTGGTTGGCATTTGGTGCTCAGTAGCGACAAATAAACATATTACCATTTCAAAGACCAATTTATTCGTTTATGTATGAAATGAAGCGAAACCAAGCCAAGCCAAGCCAAGCTAAGATAAGATAAGGAGAGCACATTTCTGTGCCCTGCCGACGGATAATGGCGATCAAAAAGGCCGATGAATTGTTGGCTAGTCGATTTTAAATGATTTGTCCGATATAGACAACAAACATCTGTGCATCGCCTTAATTTATTCGTATTTGCCTCTTTGTTCGTGACCAATGTGTAAACACAAGAGTCACAACATTTTGATAGGGAACTAAAAGTGGACACAGATGAAATACTGGTACAGCATCCGGTTTGAGTTTTTCTCTCTATCTTTCTCTTCCACACTCTCCCACTATCTCTCTCTCTCATCCTATCCCTTTTTTAGCTCAAAAGGAGTTAAATTCGATGCATACCGAATCCAAATCAAATTTGTGTCAAGTGGACATTGGATTAGTCCAATGTGACATGCATTTTTTGTTGTGGGCTATTTAAATGAATTTCGTTGTAAATGCATTTGTTTTCTTTTTCGTCTGTGCTTTCCAGCAACTGGTTTGAACACATACAAGCAATAAACACAATGAAACCAAATTCGAATTTTGGTTTACACACAAATTGGGCCAATAGGTTTTGTGCTAAAGACATAATTTAATTAATTTGTGTTTTTTTGCACTGTAACTCAATTCACACTATTCTACAGTACTTTTTTTTCTCGTTTCGCTGTTGTTGTTGAAACGTAATACGCTTAGTA
>NW_022602204.1:0-3593 GCF_009176505.1 Sitodiplosis mosellana | reverse complement strand
TAGTAATTGTCACTTTTGACGACATCAGCAAAAAACTATTATTGTACTTTGGGTGTGTAGGTATTCTCATTTTCTGTGATAAATGCAAACAAAATGAATGAAATCCGCAAAGCACTTGTTATATCAATTGGAAATTGTCAACTTCAGCGCTTAGCATTCAAATGGATCTCACCAACGTCAGAGAGATACAAAGAGAGATGATGCATTGCTATCTAAAATGTATACCCTACGATTTACTGACACCAAAATCGGACAATAGCAGAATACGGAACATACGGATATTTGCAGTGATATCGAGCACAAGCATTTCAATTGATCGAACCAAACGCCTATTAATTTCTCACTAAATGCTCTCTATAATCCAGTTGATTGAGGCGGGAGGATGAATACCAAATTAGAGGGTAGCATCAATTAGCCAACCATTGAAATATTATATGAAATTGTAAGCTTTTGCGCTGGCGCAATATAATGAATTGAATTGCGGATGGCTTTAATATCAATTAAAATCTTGCCCAACATCCGATTGCGATGTGTGTGTGTGTGTGAGAGAGAGAGAATGTGCGCATATGTATACGAATCTTAGCACTCAAATAAAATCGTCAAATGAATGCATGACACCGAATATGAATCCACAACCTATTGTGGAATGCACATTGCACATCGAATGCAATAGCTCCATGCTACGATGCTTTAATACCGATATATATATATATATATATATATACTGGCTAACACTAATCAATTTGTGTGGTAGCGTAAACACTAGCTTGGTTTTTGTTTTAGTCATTCAGTTTGCATATGGTTTTTCTTGCTCCTTCACCACATTTCGGTCGGAAGTATTCATACGATATCATAATAAATACTGCAAATGAATTGTGCATTTAATGCATTGGGAAAAACTTCCAAAACCCAAATGCATTTGAATACTTTCGCTCGCTCTCAAACGCACAAAAAAAAAACTTTTCATGTGAATGTGTATATTATTCATTGAAAATGCTGAAATGGAATTTAGTGCTTGATTAATTCACAAAAGTTAAAACTTCCATCGAATTGAATGGTGTATTTTTAGTCATGTATGCTCGTATCTCTATTATGTTTTTTGCAATTTAATTTCATCCATTTGCCGACATTCACAATCTCTTTTTCGCTCTCTTTCTCTATCTCTCTCGCATTGTGTTCTGAATGACGAAAATAGAGAAAGAGAAAAAGCAAACACCCATACTCGCAATGATAATAATGTAAAAGTTTTACAGTTCCATCGATTATTTTTCATTGTTTTCCATCCGTTCTTTTTGGTTGTTGTTCTTTGAGAGAGAGAGAGAGAGAGAGAGAGAGAGAGAGAGATTGAGAGAAAATTGAGTGGAAAATGCAGAGTGAGTATTGAATGTACTTATCATCATCTCGCAAATTTCCGCATCCATCTCGGGCCATTTCTTTTGTTAGTTTCTCAATGTTTATTACCGGTTCCATTTCCGCTAATGCGATGAGAATGCTACGAACATTTGTGGCGGTTATTTTTTCCTTCAAAGTTTACCTGAATCCAGTCGTTGCTCTAATCGTGTTCATTTCCGTTCCATATTCCAAAGTGACAGAAAACAGAACGAGGGACAGTTCTTCTAGCCAATCTCATTAAGATGGTAGATCGCTATGAAGCACCACAAGACGAATACAATTAAGTAGAAAAGTCTACTGAAATGAAGCATCTTCAGCCTGAAAATAGAGAGAGAAAACGGGTCAAAATCAGTATCAATCATGTCGTCTTGACTCTGAATAAGATGCAAATAATCGCCAAATTGAACTTTATTCCAGAATCATCCAAAACGGTTCTTTCAACTTTTATCTCCAGTTATCCTTAATAAGAACAGTTTGGTGATCTTTACATGTTAGGTATAAATAGCTCAATGTTTACAATTTGAATAAAATAATTGTTTCATCGTTCAAATTTACCTTTGATTGCGTTTCAATGCAGCTGAAATATTGCTTCGATCTTTCTTCATCAAGTATTTGCGAATGCCAAACATTGAATCATATTAATCACTTCGCTCCAGTTGATTTCAATCATGTTAAACGAGAACAATTGTTGATCTTGTGGTGTTAATTAATTCGTGAAATAGTGAATAGCGTCACAGAATCGATCAATCTTCCGACATCTTACTTGCAGCATTCTGTTTGTTTGAAAATGAATGACTAAATTCTACTCAAAATATCTGTTAGAATAAGTATAATTTTTTAAAACTATAGGTATTCGTTCTGATTCATTTCTACTGGCATGGGTTTCTTCTCCAAAAAATACGTCCGTGACTTTCGTGCAAATAATCGGATTTTGATGAGACACCATCATAATTTGCATCGTAACGAGCAGCAAAGCCCCGATGGCCCACCTTATTCGTAACATAATTTATTATCATATGATTTCCAGTAGACGCCATCATCGGAATGTTAGTTCCAACAACACAGAAAAGATCTAGTAACGGTGATTTACGTCAATATCCGTCACGATGATGTCTAAATCAGTAATATTCAATCGAAAGCCAATCCAAATTTTGTTCATCCTGGAATGTGTGACCACATTCTGGACATTTGTACAATGATGTCGCTTGAGCTCAATCCAGTTCGTTGACCAAATTCTGGTATTTGTCCATTTTTTTCTACGCATCGCTTGCATTGTCGATTTAGTCAATATTTTTTGAAATTAGACTCTAGACCGGATAAAATGTGTTCACTCTGGACTTTAACGAATGAATTCATCTCTGTTGGGTCGCATGTGTTCATGCTGAAATCCAATTACATGATCCAGTTCATGTAAAATCATACCGTGTGTATGGCAACCTTTTCCTATCGACAAATCTTGGCCACCATATCCCTGTTTACCAATGCTCGAACAACTTTCACACTTTTCGGAAACTGTGAAACGAATAATACTTTCGTGGTCGTTGGCATTTCGTTCGACAAATTTGATACAAGATACATTCTCTCAATAATCCATCGCCGCTTTAAATCTATGCCTTTGATAAAAATCAAAGCCAGCACTTTCATCGATGACATGAGGAATAACACCAAACTCCCAGAGCAGCTTCCTATTTGCCGTTGCAGCACGTTTCCTTATCATTAGTTTGAATAGGTTTTCTTAACAAAATTTGCGATTTATTGGTGTTTTCTTCTATCAATATATCACTTTCAATCCCAATTGGCGATGATTTTGCAACGGCTATCAAAATTGTAAACACCATAGTCGCACTTAAAATTGGGATAAAATTCAATTTTATAATATAGAATGGAAGTAAATGGTAAACTTGAAATGGTTTCCCTTTTGAATATGTGATGAAGTTTAAATATGCATTAAATCTTTGAACACTGTTATAACTAATTAGTAAAAAAAATAGTAAAGTACAATACTTGGAATATTTTCAGATCCAAACATTTAATTTTAAAATTCAGGTGTAGATCCAAAGAAAGGATTAGAGTAATCCAAAATTTAGGTTATAAATATCCTGAGAAATGTTCAAATCTAAAAATATTTCAAATATCCTAAAACAAGCAAAATTCGAGAGAGAGAGAGAGAGAGAGAGAGAGAGAGAGAGAGAGAGAGAGAG
>NW_022602203.1:0-1091 GCF_009176505.1 Sitodiplosis mosellana | reverse complement strand
ACTTTTCTGAGCCTGAATAGGCCCGGATGGGGTGGTCGTCGAAGAATATTTTGTTGCTCCATCTATTATCTAATTTTTTGGCTTTGCGAGTTTTTGGCCATAGCAAGTTTTTACACCAAGTTTGAGCAAAATCGGAGGGGTCAAATCCATTTTTTGTTACACTTGGTGTGGAATCGTCGATTACACGATTGCTATACTCCGGAATTGTGTCCATATACGTTTCCACACCTTAAAAATGCTGTCTACGAGATTTTATGAGTTGTTTTCACTAAATGAAAGATTGATTTGATCTTATTTTTCGGTCAAAATTATTTTTCAGGTCATAAGAATGTCGCTGAACTTCTACTCAGTAAAGGAGCTAATTATGAATTGAAAAATTTTTGGAATAATACAGCCCTTCATTTAGCTGCTAAGAAGGGTAATGTTGATTATTTGATCTTACTAAATAGGAACACAGTTTTATTTTATTTTTCATCGATCTGTGTTATTTTTCAGGTCACAAGAATGTTGCTGAATTTCTTATTAGTAAAGAAGCCAATGTTAATAGTGAAAATTATATGAAAAACACACCTCTTCATTTAGCTGCTCAGAATGGTAATAATTGGATACTTGTCTTTACCAAATAGAAGATTGATTTGATCTTATTTATCGATCAAAATTATTTTTCAGGTCATAAGAATGTCGCTGAACTTCTACTCAGTGAAGGAGCTAATTATGAAATGGAAAATTATTTTACTAATACACCCCTCCATTTAGCTGCTCAGAATGGTAATGTTTATTATTTGTTCTCACTAAATAGGAAAACAGTTTTATTTTTTTCATCGATCTGTGTTATTTTTCAGGTCACAAGAATGTTGCTGAACTTCTTATTAGTAAAGAATCCAATGTTAATAGTGAAAATATCGCGAAAGACACACCTCTTCATTTAGCTGCTCAGAATGGTAATAATTGGATACTTGTCTTTACCAAATAGAGGATTGATTTGATCTTTTTCATCCATCTAAATTATTTTTAGGTCACAAGAATGTCGCTGAACTTCTCATCCATAAAGGAGCCAATACTGGTATTAAAAATAATGCGAATTTTACACC
>NW_022602202.1:0-2212 GCF_009176505.1 Sitodiplosis mosellana | reverse complement strand
TCGATGGCACATAGCATGGAAAAAAACGATGACCAAGCAACCACATCAAACCATGCTGCAGCAAGTCTTGGTGAAAGTCGTGGTGATACAGCACGTTTTGATCTTGGCTCTGGTGCAATTCAAGACGCAGAAGCTCAAAATGTCAGCGGTAATCAAAATTTGGCCCATGATTCGATGGCACAAAGCATTGGTCAAACGATTCGTCATGTTGCACAACAAGCACGTCGCACTATCCGATCAAAATCGATCGATATGCGCCACTCAAGTTCAGGTTTTTAACCTAACTTTAAGTGCGTTTTTTTTAATTTATAATCGTATTTTTGCTATCGTATTTTCTTAAGGTGTCAGAGCTGGACCGATACGATCTCGTCGCGCAACACATGGAGCAGCTTTACGTGGCCGCACATATGATCGAAATGTCGTAATTGGATTCGACGAAGATATTAACCAAACACCGAACCATGATGGAAACCGCCGGCGATCGACCCGCAATTCAGTTCCCGTCGACAGATACAATGTTGGTGAAGTTAAATGCGCTGTATGCGGAAAAAAATTCCGGCTATTATCTACTCATCTCTATGCTGGATCGTTCGCATGCTCATTCAAATGCTTCAACAAAACTTGAAAAACTTACTATTCATCAGTATGATACATTATTTTCTATTCATACATAATCGATCATACTCATCTACATTTTACGAAAATTACCTGTTACCAATCAAAGATAGATCGAATCATATACTAAATAAACTCTTACTTTCAAAATATTGAGTCTACAGATTAATTCCCGCTGTTTTTTTTCTAAAAATTGTGACTTTATTTTGAGAAAGTGGTTACATATTTTTTATTCAAAGAATTGTCCATCATTAGCCACTACTTTTAATAATCAATTGATGATTTATGCCATCCCAATTTTTTAAATCAACCCATTAAGTGGTTGTCTACATAGCTATTTGTAGCTTTAAAGCATGCTTTAATGCAATAAATTTTACCCAAAAATTTTGTTCGTCCAAATTTTAAAATGGTAGTCACCAACTAATTCACTCATATACATTTCCGTAGATGGCTTTTAAATTGGGCATGCTGAACTCTGAGCGACTCTTATTGAGAGAGTTCCACTTTCAAGCAAATGAAGAATTGATGAGATATTTACACGTAGTTGTGGCTCTATTTTCTGGAATCTTGTCTGGAGTTCTCAATTGCTCAATCAATGCCAAACACCAGCATCTAATGGTTCAGTATTCTAAATTCGCTGGTCATTGTGCTATTCTTTTCCGGAATGGTGAAAAGTGTATTCACACTTGATATCATAAAGCGAACAATAGCTTAACTGACCAACATTGTTTTTTTTTGGTGGGAAAAATATATACCAAAATTATTTTTATTCACCACTTCGAAATATTTGGGGAAATCATGGTGGAAATGGTGGATACTTGATATTAAACGCATTTCGTCGTATGCTTTGCTTTCGTGTTTGCCATCATGAACACTATTGACAGTTCACAGCTCAGATGAAGCAGAGCCTTGTGCAGAGCAAAGTTTGCAAGCAAAAAAGCATTATAGTGTTTTGTTCTACAGCCAACAATACTTTTAAATAAGCGGCGAATTGCGTATTTCTTGAAAATATATTTTGCTCGAATATTTGTTTTGTCTTATGAATATGTACGTATGTATATTTTGTAAGGGAAATCTCTTTCAATCAAACACAAATCGAAAGGTACTAACATGTGGTCATACGTGCCACGAGTCCTGCCTTCAATCCGCTGTGAAAGAGTGAGTATTTTTTTTATATGTTTTATGATTAGTATCATGATTACTGTTCATTGTTTAATTAAAATTCCACTCTCCAGGACTAATAAGTGTTCGGGCCATGGCTCGGGCTGCAAAGGACGTTTGATGGCAAGACACGCTGGCCCATTGTTTCTTAATGCTGACGACATGGCTGACGACGTTGGTGCCACCAATAACCACGGAAACGGTAATATGGCATCGATGAATGCTGCAGCAAGTCTTGATGAAAGTCGTGGTGATACAGCACGTTCTGATCTTGGCTCTGGTGCGATTCAAGACGCAGAAGCACAAAATGTCAGCGGTAATCGAAATTTGGCCCATGACTCGATGGCACATAGCATGGAAAAAAACGATGACCAAGCAACCACATCAAACCATGCTGCAGCAAGTCTTGGTGAAAGTCGTGGTGATACAGCACGTT
>NW_022602201.1:0-1234 GCF_009176505.1 Sitodiplosis mosellana | reverse complement strand
GGCAGGGAGGCTTAAGTTGACAGTACCGTTACGGGTCGACAACCAAAATCTACCAAAGTGTTTTTTTTGTAGTTTGGTGAGAGTTCTTGGCTAGGACGGGCATTCAAGCAGATTATATCTGTTTGTTTTCGACCGTACTTCTTGAACTCTCTACCTCTCAGTGTTAATGGCGCGTTTTTAAATCGTTTAAAGTGAGTGTTATTTTTTATAAGAATGTGGACTGTATTCAATTGGTAAGTACTTATTTTTATTCCTCTGTTTTGGAGAACCCTGAGCTCTTTTGAGTTTGGGTTGATCTCTGGTCTGTGCAAAAAATCCCAAACCCAGCTTCAAGATATTTGATATCTTGGAACAGTAGTGGTATGTCTGAAATTCATCAAGCAATATACCGAGCCTGTACAAATGGGAAGGTGCCACTGTGAAAGGTGAGAAAGGTTGCCGTGAAGCGGACGTGACGTGTTCGTAGAGATTACGGATGGTCGGGTGTACGCCCAGCGCTGCCCACTTAAGACATTTCGGGTCTCCCATGTGTTTTGGGAACACTGAACGAAGGCGGAACGGTAGTCCTAAGCCCGTAGCGTTGGTTGGGGTTGTGTGTTGCGTGTGTCTGTTGGTCTGTGGCCTACAGAGTAGTCGAGGATTGGTGATGAAGAAGGCGGTGAAAGGAGTAATAGTAGAGTCTAATGCAATTACAAATATCAGACAAAGTTATGCGTGGGTGCACACACGTAGAACACTATCGATCACCTGTTTGGGTTGCCCCTGTGTCTGGGTTGACTCGAGATGAAGAATGGATCCGTCTTCCTAAGCTGAAAGTCGATTACAGGGGTAGTGTGTGTGTATGAAAGGGTTGCATTCTAGTGCGGCTATTTCTTTTTTACTTGTGGCTTGTCCACGTGTTGCCAGCGATCACTTCTCTGTCATGGGCATACATCATTGCAACGGGCTGGTGGAGTGACTGATATCCTCGGCCAAGCATGCAATGAGTAAGACGTGCGTAACCGGGGCAGGAGGAAGCGAAACCAGTCAGATCTCTGGGTATGGGATAAAATGCCGGAGCGAAGCTCCAGCCCGAGTGTGAGGCAACACTTTTTTTCCTCCCTTTCTGGCGAACAACTGGCCAGAAGCTGTTAGCAAAAACAATAAATTGAGAAAATTTGTTAGTTTTCTGGCAGTACGGTAGAAGTCTTGTCGATGGCAGGGAGGCTTAAGTTGACAGTACCGTTACGGGTCG
>NW_022602200.1:4752-5821 GCF_009176505.1 Sitodiplosis mosellana | reverse complement strand
TGAAACTCAGAACTTCTTCTGGGCGATCGAAACTACGGGCCACCGGTTGATATGTGGGGCGCGGGATGTATAATGGCTGAAATGTGGACGCGATCACCGATTATGCAAGGTCGAAACGAACAACAGCAAATCATTCTTATTTCACAGCTTTGTGGCTCCTTCACACCAGACGTAAGCACTTTTTCATTCAAATTTATGGGATTCAAACAGAGTCCAATCGATAAACATTAAAAAAATTTCATCTCTCCACATTTTCCAAAGGTTTGGCCGGGCGTACAAGACCTTGAATATTATTCCAAAATCGAATTGCCATTAGGACATAAGCGAAAAGTGAAAGATCGATTGAAAGCCTATGTAAAAGATCCGCATGGTTGTGATTTACTCGACAAACTGTTGCAATTGGATCCAAAATCCCGATATGATGCCGATGCTGCACTGAATCATGATTTCTTTTGGTCGGATCCAATGCCATGCGATCTGGGCAAAATGTTGTCGCATCATTTGCAAAGTATGTTCGAATTTTTGACGCCACAAAGACGGCCGGGACAACGGCCATATCAACAAATGAACCCAAATCAAATGCCAAATCGTACACAAGACAACAGCTACGCGGATCGGGTCTATTGAAAAGAAGAAAATCTATCATCAATTCACATGGGACTGAACTCAATGAAAAGATATTTGGTTTTTTAAATATGTAAAAAATTTTTTTTTAGAATCGATTATTATAAGCAGCAACAGGAATTTATCCATTTTTAACATTTTACTATCACGTCCACCAAGCTCAATTCAAAATTACATCAATATATCATTCCAATCACGCACACATCTCAATTATATTTAATTTATTGATAAATGTTATGAACTTTGATACTTGAAATATTGATCCAAATGACCGTGTGGTTGTAATGGCAAAGAAACTTATTGAGGGGAGAAGAAGAAAGTATTACAATTTAAAAAAATTTATGTCAATGCTCGAAACGAGACGTAGATTATTTCATCTAAGGAGAGAAGAAAAAGTGAAAATATTTTTTTTTTTTTCAAAAGTCACATTTTAATCTGAATATTT
>NW_022602200.1:0-4652 GCF_009176505.1 Sitodiplosis mosellana | reverse complement strand
TCACATTTTAATCTGAATATTTCAGAAAAAAATTCTTTTATTTTCAATTAAGTTGATTTGAAATCGATTCTAGAATTGGTTCGACTAAAAATATTGACCGTCGGCACCACTCAATTGGGCAACTTTTCGAAATAATGTGTTGCCAGATGGTAGTATTGGTGGATTTGCCATTTTCTTTGTTCTCTCGTCGAATTTGTGGAAAAAACCAAATACGCACATTCCATACTGTCATTGTCAAAACGAATTTCATCATCGTCGGTAGTGCTTTCAATCGAGTTTGGTTCATTTTTTGTGCGTTGTTTGTAATTGAATGCGTATTTATTTGTGGTGCGTATTTAATTAAATTTCGGCAACATTTTTGCAATGGACCAGAAAGATTGAGACGAGCGACCACGATCACATGAGAAACGTGAAAATTTGTGAATAACAAAAGAAGTAAGAATGGAAAGTCGAAGCAACGACCCAATGTCAACCAACACGATGCACCACCCAAAATCACAATTTAGTGGTACGGTTCTACCGAGAATGTGTATGGCTTCAAGCAGTTCCACATCATCGGCCAATTCACAACTAACGGACAGTGGAATCTCAACGGCAAGCAGCCAATCAACACTCTCAAAATACGAATGCGTCCAGTACAGCAGTTTCCCCAATTGTGATGATGTGGACAAGTACGAGAAAATGGCCAAAATTGGCCAGGGCACTTATGGCGAGGTGTTCAAAGCTCGCGTTCCGTCAACCAATAAATTCGTTGCATTAAAACGAATTTTGTCAGACAACGGACAACCAGGCGTTAGTATTTTTACATATCGCATTGGTATTTGCTCTGTGACGTCATGACCTTCATGTTATTATGTCTTTTGAAAAGAAATTTTTTTCGAACGAATTGCCAATCCATAATCTATCGGTTGCTCGATGCAATGGACTTTCAGTCGGGATTGTTTTTTTTTACATTTCAGCTTAATAACTATTGATATTTTATTGGGTTTATTTGTGTTTAACGCGAGTGCAGCACGCCAATGACCAATGGCCAAACCATTTTGACATCTGTCACTTTTGAGATTCTGTTTTTTGTTTTGGGGTTTTGATAGTTTTAATTACTTTTCTGACGATTTTAATCGAATTCAATTGCTGACACTTTTTTTTTCAGGAGAAATATTATGTAGTTGCCATTCTAATTGAGAAAAACCATGATTTTTTTTTTATTCCAGTCTATAAAATTGATGTTAAATTTACAATTGTTAAAGAAAATCATTTACATTTCCGATCTCAATTGAAATTCTCTCACAATTTTCAAATGATAACTTTTACTTTTTCACTAAAGATTTGTCTTAGAATAAAAAGTATTTCCTTCATTTAAAATTTGAAGAAAAAAACACCTTCCTTGTACATTTCCTTCTATTGTACAATCAATCATCCGCATTATGTATTTTCGACGCAAGCCTGTGAACCAAATTTAATTGTTTTTCGATCGTTTTATTCATTTTCCAGTTTCCGATAACTGCGTTGCGAGAGATTCGCATATTGCAACGGTTAAAACATGAAAATGTGGTGAATTTAATCGAAATTTGCCGCTCAAAACCAACGGCTAGGACTCGATATATGTCCAATTGCTATTTAGTGTTCGAATTTTGCGAGCATGATTTAGCTGGACTGCTATCCAATACAAATGTTAGATTTAATTTAGGCGAAATCAAGAAAGTGTTACAACAATTACTGAATGGCTTGTTTTTTATGCATGCAAATAAGGTAAGCTTATCGAAAATAGAATAATTATTTTAGATTCGTGCTGTTTATGAGCAGCACTCGATCGTTTTGTTCAAATAAGCTAAGCAAATGTGTTGCAATTCCAAATTCGCAGTTGATGCATCGCGATCTAAAGCCCGCCAACATTCTGCTTACCAAAAATGGTGTGTTGAAATTGGGCGATTTCGGTTTGGCACGAACATTCAACGTACCTAAAAACTGTTATAATGTACAAACACCGCCGAATCGTGTGGTTACACTATGGTATCGACCACCAGGTAATTCGCATTTTTTTTCGAATCGAACTAAGCTAAATTCAATCATTTTTGTGAAATTTTAATCAAGCCCCAATAAATGTAACAGAGATGACTTTAGCGCACCGAAGTGCGCTACAGCGCACCCGATTATTTGTGTTGTTTTTTTTTGTTTTTTTCTTCGTTATACTTTACCATTTTGGTCAAAAAAACTTTGTATCAATATTTTGTGTAACATAACAAAGAACAGTTTTTGAAAAACCACATTTATATTAGTAAAATATGAAGAAAAAATCCCCAAAAGTAGAAATTGCGTAATATTGCGAAATTGAGCCATTGCGCGTAATTACTAGGTGCATATGACCACACAATGCGAATACCGGGGGCAGAAAATGTAAGCTCTTCTTCGTTATGTTACACAAAATATTATTCAAAAAAAATCCTGGCCAAAAAGCTAAAGTAGAACGAAAAAACAACAAAAATACTCGGGTGCGCTAAAGTCATCTCTGAAATGTAAGTCCAAAGTCATTGATCAATAAAAATGTTAAACAACACGTTCATTTTCCTTCATAAAACACAGAGCTTCTTTTGGGGGACACGAACTATGGACCAGCTATTGATATCTGGGGCGTTGGATGTATAATGGCTGAAATGTGGACACGTATGCCAATTATGCAAGGCACAACTGAACAACAGCAAATTTTTCTCATTTCCCATCTGTGTGGTTCTTTTACACCGAATGTAAATAATGTTGCATGTCTTGAAAATCATAACAAATTCATCGGATTTAAAATACAAGGTTTTTTTCATTATTAGGTTTGGCCAGGAGTGCAGAAACTTCCATTCTACTCAAAGATAGAATTGCCGTTGAATCAGACGCGAAAAGTGATGGAACGGCTAAGAGCCTACGTAAAAGACACTCACGGACTGAATTTGATCGATCAACTACTGCAATTGGATCCGAAGTCACGTTTTGATGCCGATGCTGCCTTAAACCATGACTTCTTCTGGCAAGATCCAATGCCAACTGATCTGAGCAAAGTGTTCTCGAAACATCAACGAAGCATGTTTGATTTGCATACGCGACAAAAACCAGATCGGCTGAGACAACAAATGGTGGCAAATCAACCGCAAAAACGCACACAGGATACTGGATATGTGGATCATATTTATTAAGCCGATGAAAATGTATAAATTAGCTAAGAATCTCAAACTCAGGTTGAAAAAAAAAACTAATTAATTAAAAATAAGAGCGTTAAATCGTTTTAATTTTATTAATACACCGAAAATTCGAGCAGAGAACTCTATTCGGTTGGTTATTATATTAATTAATATTAAGTTTAACATTTATACACACTATTCAAATCACGTATTTTGTACAAAATATTCACATTTTTGTGTTGAGCCTAAATTTTGAACTTTTTCTTTAAATTTTCGTTAAATCTTTTTCATAATAACTAAGGAACAACCAATTAAATCTTAATATTTAATTTTAGGAAAAAAAAATATTCTAAAATTTCAAGTTTCTCCCCTTAATAATTGATAAACTAGAGCGTAAGTCGATCAATTAAAATATAAAAAAAAATTTAAAACAATTCAAAATTTATTTGTTTTGATTCTGGTGATATTTCAAAAATATCTTAACCAAAGAAATTCAAGACAGAAAAAAAACGCTGACCGTCCCCACTGCAAAACCGATTGAAACCTGTTTACACAGTGAATTCGCCACATTTTGTTGTTGCTGGAGCTTAAAGCTTGAGTCATTGTGTTCAACAGTTCTAAAAATACGGATCAATTGTGTCTGTCACTGTCAACATTTCGTAAGATACGATATTTTCCTTTTGTAAGTGCTTCAACCGATATTGGTAAACCTTTTTCGTGTTTTTTGTTTGGTATCAAATGCGTCTTTAAGTGCGTATTTCGAAACATCCTAGGCATTTTGCCATGCACCGAATCGATTGAACGCGACCGAATGTTTTGAATGGGATAAAGTGTGTGAAATAGACCAAAGTGCGAAAATGGCAAGTAGAGGCGGCCGTGATGGTGGCAACGATCCGATGGATACATCAGCATCGATGCAAAACATATCATCCCATCATCATTTAAGTTCGTCGGCTGTGCCGCCGATGCAAGCAGCAGCAGTAGCAGTAGCAGCAGCAGCATCAACAACAACAACATCACAGCGATCATCGAACAGCGGCAGTGGTGGTGCTGGTGGTGGTACCACAACGACAAGCAGCCAAGCAATGCTCACCAAATACAAATATATTGAAAATTACGATTTTCCCTATTGTGATGAATCAAGCAAATACGAGAAAGTGGCCAAAATCGGTCAGGGCACATTCGGTGAAGTGTTCAAAGCACGCGAACGACGTTCCAACAAGAAATTTGTCGCGATGAAAAAAGTTCTTATGGATAATGAAAAAGAAGGCGTTAGTATTCACAATGTCATTCATTTTTTCCAGGTCATTTTGATGTTCTGATTTTTTGTTGGTTTGTTTACAGTTTCCAATTACGGCGTTGCGAGAGATTCGAATTTTGCAACTCTTGAAACACGAAAATGTGGTGAATTTGATTGAAATCTGTCGCACAAAGGCCTCTGCGAACAATCGATACCGCTCAACCTTCTACTTGGTGTTCGACTTTTGTGAA
>NW_022602199.1:1378-6214 GCF_009176505.1 Sitodiplosis mosellana | reverse complement strand
GCACACGCTTAAATGCATATATGCAAAGAAACACGGGCCGGCGTCATGAATGTGAATGTACAATTGTACATCTTATTGATATGAATATTTTTGAATATGAAATTTATAGAACAGGAAAAAGAGATAAACGTACAGTTTGCAATGACAGCTGAGAGACTCATACAAATATCTTTTGATCATTTCATTATTTTCTCAATAAACCGGTTTTATAAATACATTCCATCGTTCACATGAAATATTACTAATTAATATTCAACTTTATGAATAACTAGAAAAATACTTGTTGAATTGTGTATTTTTTATCTAGAGAACGATGAGTGAAACTCTTATCATGCACTTTTTGCATTACATGAAATTTAAAACTATTCTTTCACTATAATAACTTTACAGAATTTATAATCGCCATTATTTCAGTTCTTTCCCCCTAGACTATTCCATCAACATTATGGTGGTCCAAACTGATTTATCATGGTGAGGTATATGCTCCCAATAGCTTAAAATTAAATTGGGTTCAAAACTAGCTGATACCCATTTTCAGATTTAAAAAAAATGTTAAAATCTAGTGGTCGAAAGAGCCGTACTTAAAATGGCTGTTTTTGACCTATTTCTATATATTATAGAAAACCCATGAGTTATTCAAATCAAATCTGGTGACATATCACTTTTAGGATTTTTTGGGACGCTAAACACGAATCCGTTGTCAAAAATTAGCTAATGTTGCTTTTTAAAAAAGTTTTAGTACAAAAACATGGTTTTTTTTTAAACAAATTCAGCGGCTGAATTTCAGCCATATAGCAAAAATACATGGTTCCAAGTGTATTTTTAACACTAAATTTGAACTCGGCGCCTCAAATTACCTTAAGATTGACTATGCTGATGACAAAAATCGAATAATCTCAGAACTAAAATTTTCTAGAAGTTTCTTTTAAGTACGGCTCTTTCGACCACTAGATTTTAACATTTTTTTAATCTGAAAATGGGAATCAGTTAGTTTTAAGCCCAATTTAATTTTGAGCTATTGGGAGCATATACCTTACCATGATAAATCAGTTTGGACCACAATAATTGTAAAAAAAAATAGTTAATCACGGATTGTTCAAGTGTATAGAGTCATGGATGTCCTCTATGGATCACAAGTAATTTACAACGAACGCATTTACGTTGGCTTCGAGTATTAGAATCGTCGTATCACGACAAGAAATACTAATCGCATAAATAGGCAATAATTCAAGTGCAACACGTGCAAAATCAACAACTAGAAAAAGTCGACTGAGCTTGCATCTTGGGCATGCTTCGAACGAGTTTGTTGTGGCATAATGCGCAATGCCCAGACGTGTGCCATGTATCTTACCACATTATCGTTAAGAAATATTAATTGAAAAGTTGTTTGCTCGAAATAGGGGCAGTGATTAGAACTCTTAGTCAGTCGATCACAACTATTCGCTAGAGTTACAATTAGAAAGTTGAAAATTGGAAGAAATCTTTTGTTACATAAACACTGGTGTACGATTTGTTACATTGTTATTGAGTGCACTAAAAGTCCATACTATTACATAATAAAATAGAGTATCGGAGTGTTTATCACTTTTTAAGAGCTAATTGAGTCGAAAACAAGACAACAAAATGGTGTCCGGGAGAAAAATCATGAGCATTCTATTGATTATTACACTTGTGATCGCTTCAGAGTGTACCCCGAGTGATACTCAGTCCAATGGAAGATGGACTCCAGGTGGTTATATTTTACAAATTTTGTTCATATTTGATATAAATTAAAACGTTTCTTCGGATTCTAGGGAGACGTCAACCGACTGCAAAAGTACATGATTCCCCCGCTGTATATACACACACTGGAGGATACCATGTTGGAGTGGCGCAATGTCCACCATGTAAGGCGTTACACAAAACAAGGGGAACGTGTGTTAATGTTTGCTGATTAAAATCAAACAAATTTGCTCCAACACATTTTCTACAGAACGCGAAACACTTCTTTAGTAAATTGTTTGTGAGAAAATTTTAATCGCTTCAAATTGTTTAATGAAAATAAAACTAACGTTGCAGCTCAAAAAGCTCGTATTCCTAATAATATTCCTTCCAGGGACAAAGTACAAAAACCAAATGTTATTAGTTCTCGTTGATACTTCGCAATTGTTGGCAAACGAAATGCGTATTTGCAAATAAATTTGTGGGAATATTCAAGATGGCAACACTAGTGTTGAAAAAATAGAATAAATATTGTTAGTAAGTCTGCAATTGAAACAAATGTCCCGCAATTATATCTGCAAATGCGTCGCAATTACCTATTCATCAACAGCTGCTATTAAACAGTAGACGGTACATAGATAGTCAATTCATTGCTCATTGCTCAGCCTACAAATGCCGTAAATATTATCTGAATATTTATGTTTCATATTAATATGAATAAGTATTGTGTGAATATATAGAATAAGAATAAATTAATGGCAAATATATATCTCCACTAGTTATTTGTTTTATTGAAGAAAAAAACACTTAAAAGTTTGAAGTTTCAACGATTCTTGTTACGAATGGCCAATGCATCCCATTCCTTTGCCGTGTTTTGAGCTGATATCAGCTGCTGATGTCAGTTAGTGCTGCTGACATCAGCCCATAACACGTTCTGCTTTGCCGTGACTCAATAAATATTCATTTTTCTCGGACAAGTGACAATAGATCTTAACAATAGTTTTTGCAGCTTCACAATTTTCTTCAAGTTTAGTCTGTTAGTCATTCATTAAGCATTTTCAATTCGAATGGCAGATGGATTATACAAAATTAAATCCAATTTTGTTTCCATAAACCAAAAAAATGCTGATAGCGACAATCATGTTCATGAACATCAATCCTTTTCCGTCCAAGTTTAGTTTATTTCATATCTTTTTATCTTTGGTTATAAGCTTAGCAAGAAAAGATCAAAACTGATGAAAGTTTGACGTCACAAATTCAATATTGACGGTCCAATCCGCGAGAAAATAAAGAGAAACAAAACACATTTATTTTGAAATAGGTTAAAGTAAGTGTATATTAATTTTGTGAGAGAAAATTGTCTTCCTTCCTAACTAAGAAATTAACAATAGTTTCTTTCGTTCGATTTGAGAAAATTGTCATCTTTGATTGTTGGTGTATCTGTTTAAATTGTTGTTTCTGTGGATGCATTGGTGTTTGTTCTTACACTTTGATCAGTAGAATGTCTGTCCAAATAAGTTTGCCAACTGAAATGAGAAAGAAAGAAAGAGTAAGGGCCTTATCTGAATTCTTTTCAGCAGGTGACGCTCACAAACCTCTTCTTAATTAAACGGAAGACTCGAGGTGTCAACACGAATAATACGAAAATGAGAATTCCTTGTGCACAATTGATAATATCCATTGCGGAGAAAACGAGATCATTATTCGCAAGAAACCAGACTGCTTCAGCGATCCAGGTGACCCCAGTTACGATGAACAATCGTATGTACAATAGATAACTGAAAGAGAAAGTAAGATAAGATAACTTTCATTTAGTATGAAGACCAAAATATGCGGAAATTTTACCTATCCGTTTGGTGTTTTACCCCTTTTTCAAGTTCGTTACGTTTGACTTGCAATGTCATTTTCTTCAAATCCCATTGAATTTCGAAAATTTTCATTGCAGTTAGAATCGTGAACAGAAGATTCACTGTGACAATGATGCAAAGTGGCCCGTAGTAGAAAATGATTCGTGATGTAAAATTTTCTGAAATGAAATTTTATGTTTTGTGAATCAGAAACACTGTTCCGGTAATTCAAAAACCAGCCAGTCAATTTGTTGGCTAAGACGAGTTTACAAAGAGCTTTTGATGACTAACCTTTGAGAAAGAGCGAATCGGTGCCAATGCCTGGCTGTAGGTAATCCGGTAGCCCATCGATTGCATCCATTACATGGCCAACAATATTCACAAGCAACGATCCACCAAAAGCATACAGGCTGTACAATATGAACCGCTTTCTTTCTGAATTTGGTTCAACCCTGATGGTCATGAAGAACGGAATGTTTAAATTAAGTTAATTTGAAAGAGAATAAATGTTTTACCGGAAGCTTGACCACAAATCGAAACTGATCACGTTTAACCACAGAAAAGCTGAGAAAGTTGCGAAATACAAGAGAGTGGCCCTTATTTTACGCATGGTCTCATCAACGTAGTCCGTGCCATTGAGTTGCTCCAAAGCTTGGAGAATGTACATCGCCATCAAACAAACCAAGTAACAAAGGAAGCATTTGCCATGCAAATTACGCAGCTCGGATATGCAAATGTAGACCAGAAATGTGACGATCAAGAATGGAATCGATGTGAATAGCACTGAAAAGATATCCGTATTAGCACCATGCTATTGTTCACATTCATTTGAATGGCAGCACTTACCATAAGGCAAATAGGAAAAACTTGCGGGCACAGGTGGAGGATCTTTTATCTCATCGTTTGGCAAGCATATTTTTGCCTCTAAATAGATTCCTTTCGTTTCGTTGGATGAGACTTTGATGCAGTATTCGCGATGATTGTATGTTTGATTTTCTGCCAGAACGTCTCCTGTCTTGAATTGAGTGCATAAATTATTTCTTCATTGAGTTATAATTTGATGTTGATCTTTCAAGTCAAGCATGATCACTTCCCAAGCGCGACTCCACACTTAGCTTCTAAATATGACACCGTAGTAAGTGTGGGCATACGTTTTGCGAATAAGCGACAAAGAGAATGGAAACAAGTGCGCGTGTATTAGTCGCTACATTGAGAAGCATCGCATCAGGCTACTCACTACCACACGCGCACTTGTTTCCATTCTCTTTGTCGCTTATTCGCAAAACGT
>NW_022602199.1:0-1278 GCF_009176505.1 Sitodiplosis mosellana | reverse complement strand
ACACGCGCACTTGTTTCCATTCTCTTTGTCGCTTATTCGCAAAACGTATGCCCACACTTACTACGGTGTCACATTTAGAAGCTAAGTGTGGAGTTGCGCTTGGGTTCTTACATGTGTAATGACAAAGTCTTCTGGCTCCGGAGTATAATACCAATTGCAAATACGATCGACGTATCCGAAATGTTGATCTAAATTTTGAATTTTTGTTTGACCATTTTCATCGCGCACCTCGGTCTGCAAATTCCGTGCTTTTTCGTTTTGTTCGCATTTCACCTCTTCCTTTTTCATGCTTATTGTAAATGATCCGTGTGGACAGCAAAGTCGAATACATTTTCTGATGTTACAAATACATCCACGCAATCCGACACCTTCACTTCCATCTGTGTGATTGACAGTGTGGCTGAAATATTGATTCGGCGGATATTCGATACCATTGAATACGATGCTGTTATTCGACTGCAATTCTCCGTCATTGATGTTAATCGAATCGACGAAATCGCAGGGTGATCCATGAACTATTGTAATTATGCTCGAAAATAATAATCCAAAGAGACCAAACGTCAACCACATCATCTCGAACGATCGAGTGTTATGCTTTTGTGTGAAATATTTTTGCTAGAAAATATGTAGGCATGAATCTAGAACTGAAGCGAAACAGACAATGTTAAAAACGAACTGAGTCCTAGAAATTCTTCAGTACGATTGACCGATTGAACACACAATATTTCAATTTGTTCTGTTCTGTCCCTCTAAACTGAACCAGGTGAGTTACAGGCATTGACTTATTGAAAACGGCAATGTTCTATGTTACAGTTTGATAAATGATAGATTTGAAAGGTCAATTTGTGCATAAAATATTGGAAAAATGGATATCTCTACACTGATCGGATATTTTGTGCACAAGTAAATTATTGAAGATGTCAGACGCCGATTTCGAAATGACTTTACGCATTCGATAGAGTATCTCTCGAACCCTCCCCCGCAGAAAGAGCGAATAAATTCGTTTTTAGTTTTCAAGTTTTGAATAAAATGGAGTGTCGAAGTTTTCATCACATTGATATTTCAATTCAATTCAATTCACAATTTCACCATATTTATTGTTCAAATATCACGCGTTATCCAAATTGTTGATAACCTTAGAATTGATTGAATTTATGTAGAAGCTACACTGATAGAGATACCTTTGTTTGAACAAAACACCAAAATAATTTTAAAAAAATCTGCACCAAAAATCCGAATACCAACTAATCCGCGATACGAACGAGCACTTGATCATCA
>NW_022602198.1:0-1107 GCF_009176505.1 Sitodiplosis mosellana | reverse complement strand
AGGCCCATATTCTGGCACATTTTCATCAAGGTCCAACACCCAGTTTCCCCATAAAGAGGGTTAAAAGTTGAATTTTCAACGTTTTTTGTTAATAGAGCTTCATATCGATACACTAGAGGTACTCCAGAATCATCATCAAACCCAAACATATATATACCGTTTGAAAGGTATTGAGGTCAGCTATCCAAAACCGTTTGGAAGGTTTGTGGTTTCTATACCTAGACACCCCAAATATATGTCTGTAATTCAACTTATATCACTTTGATTTCAAATCGATACACTAGAGGTACCCTTCACAGCGTTGACCGGCATATAAGCCATATATCAATGGATAGGGCATATCAAGGCCTATCATCTGGCAAAGTTTCATCAAGGTCCAACGTCCAGTTTCCCCGTAATAGGGCTTCAAAATTGAATTTCCAATACTTTTCACTAATTTTCTTCATTACGACTTCAAATCGATACACTAGAGGTACCATCCACAGTGTTGACCGGCATATAAGCTATATACCGTTTGATAGAGGATACCCAGGCCCATATTCTGGCACATTTTCATCAAGGTCCAACACCCAGTTTCCCCATAAAGAGGGTTAAAAGTTGAATTTTCAACGTTTTTTGGTAATAGAGCTTCATATCGATACACTAGAGGTACCCCAGAATCATCATCAAACCCAAACATATATATACCGTTTGAAAGGTATTGAGGTGGGCTATCCAAAACCGTTTGGAAGGTTTGTGGTTTCCATACCTAGACACCCCAAATATATGTCTGTAATTCAACTTATATCACTTTGATTACAAATCGATACACTAGAGGTACCATTCACAGCGTTGACCGGCATATAAGCCATATATCAATGGATAGGGCATATCAAGGCCCATCATCTAGCAAAGTTTCATGAAGGTCCAACGTCCAGTTTCCCCGTAATAGGGCTTCAAAATTGAATTTCCAATACTTTTCTCTAATTTTCTTCATTACGACTTCAAATCGATACACTAGAGGTACCATTCACAGTGTTGACCGGCATATAAGCCATATATCAATGGATAGGGCATATCAAGGCCCATATTCTGGCACATTTTCATCAAGGTCCAACACCCAGTTTC
>NW_022602197.1:0-3135 GCF_009176505.1 Sitodiplosis mosellana | reverse complement strand
GAAAGCTTTCTTACAACTTTCGGAAAATACGCTGACAAAATATTGGAAGCAATTTACAAAATCATGAAAAATGAAACTGCACCAAAACCAAAGCACCAGCACTTCCCATGTGAGCCATTTGCGGAGAAATTCAGTGCACAGCGGAGCTGTGCGGAGTTCGGCGGAGATGCCATACATATATACTATATCTAAAGCAGTGCGCTCATGGCTACTTAGATGTGTATTAAACAATAGAAATGTAAACACAGCAAAGAGTGCTGTTTCGCTCACACGTATAGCGTATGTACGGTATTTCCGCCGAACTCCGCACAGCTCCGCTGTACACTGGATATCTCCGCAAATGGTTCATTTGGGTTGTAGTAAAACCAGCATTGAAATTCTTCAAAAAGTATTACGAAAAAGTCAGAAGAAAATGATAGTTTGATAGGTGTCATCAACTGTGTGAATTGTAAGATCGCTATTGATATTTCAGACCATCGTTTTAGTAGTATGAATGATTCAAAGCGAAAGGAATTTCTTTGTAATTTTACATACAGTTTTCAGTTGGTTCTGGGAAATGAAGAAATGGTTGAAATATCCCGATCGGTAAAAGAGTTCTCATAGGAAAGTAGCCGTCGGAGTGCACGTTCTGTTCACGTTACGTTAGGGCGTACACATACAACTGCGTTAACGTAAAAGGAGTACAGCAATATATCGTGTGCTGTGATACAATATATCGCTGTACTTCTTTTACGTTAACGCAGTTGTATGTGTAGGCCCTAACGTAACAGAACGTGCACTCCGACGGCTACTTCTCCATGAGTTGTTGGAGAAAATTATGGTTAAATACAAAAACGTCTAAAAATAAAACAAAATCGTCAAAAAAAAAGACAATTTCGTCTAAAGGAAATGGTCTCATTTTTTAACAAATTCGTCTAAAATATTTTTTTTTCAATGACAAAATCATCTAAAAGACTCTCAAAAATCACAAATTCATATGATATTTTCATGCTGAAAAAATCGCCCGAAATATGCCAAAAACGACTATGAACATTTAAAATGACAAAATAATAATCTAAAATCCCAATTTTTTGAATATCTTCTTTATTTTTTACTTTAAGAATCACACATTTTACCGAATATTCATTCGATTATTTTTATTTTTTCCTTCACAAAACATTGCATATCAGCTTAGTTTGATTCCAAAAAGTGATATGATCAAAACCATACCCATAGGGGTATTGCAACGACCATAAAATATATGTATGTCATCAAGTTCATCAAGCTCGTTCCAAGTTTGTGCATAGTGTCGAACTTTTGTTCAAGATCTACCATCTTAATGTACAGTGAAATAATTTACGGGCACGACGTATGATGGCGTTTTTTCTGGTCAAAAAAGTTGCAATATCCCTTTGACCATACCCAATGAATTTGATAAGACATACACTGAAGATGGCTTTCCAATCCGGAGAGTATTTTTTCATTTACAAACTGATGGCATATTCCAGGCGATTTTTTCAGCATGAAAATATCATATGAATTTTTGATTTTTGAGAGTGTTTTAGATGATATTGTCATTTTAAATAAACATTTTGTTAATAGACGTTTTCGTCAATTTTGTCAGAAATGTCGTATTTAGACGATTTTGTTATTTTAAAACCCGATTTTGTTAAGAAAAAAATGGTCAAATTTTTGGTGATTTTGTCATTAAAAAAAAAAATATTTTAGACGAATTTGTTAACAAAAGGGACCATTTCCTTTAGACGAAATTGTCATTTTTTTAGACGATTTTGTTTTATTTTTAGACGTTTTGTAAGCAGCCGAAAATTATAGAATAGTAATAGAAATTCTGTTAAAAGTGCTCTTAAAATTTCGCTTAATGTATTGATGATGAAACCGAGTATTTTTATTTTGAGCAACATTCAATCGACTGATGAAAGGCGAATGTTGTGTCACATATCAAAACCATTCCCAATTAGTCTAAACAACCCAAATTATGTCAGGGAACAACAACGCACTTACGCTAAATGCATAGAAAACAAATTGAACCATTCAGTGCCTCAAATAAAGAATAAAATAAACGAAATCCAAAACAAACATGTTTGTTTTTCTCGCATACAACGCACTCCTTTGAGCACCTAGAACGATTAACGTTGTCAGTGTATTTCTTGTCTACGTGACTCTGGACACTTACCCTTTAATAGCAACTTACTCTTCTCCAATTTTACCATTTAATCACACAAGCCACAACGGCAGAACTTCTGTTGGTAAATTGATCATCTATGTGCGGAAGACATTCAAATGAAATACACATTTTCTTTAGGTCTAACGTTCGATTTTATTTAAGGATGCGATTCGTTCGTTCATACGAAATCCATGAACAGGTAAAAGATGAATTGGTAATTTAACTGTTTGTGTTTTATTCATTCGTAATTTCATTAAATAATCTTAGCTTTATCGGTTGTTTTCTTGATAATTCAATCTGAAATCGGTTAGTAGTGAGTTGTTTTTTTTCATTGCTCCTTGGCGGAACAATGTGTATTTGGCAGATGACTGAAGTATTAAAGACCAATGGTTTAAGCTACATCCGTATAAATGTGTAACGTATTTTTGCTAAAAATATGTATCTACATATGTTCAAACAATTCTTCATATTACCAGTTGAAACAATAAATGAAATAAACCAAAATATCAGTTGGATCAATGAAATGACTGATGCATATAGTTGAATCGATTGAAACAAACATTTCCTTTTTTTATTTCATCTATTTAGATATTTCTTCCTATGACTCACCTGTACTGCCCATGTAATATGTGTTGTCTGGACTACAGGCGATTCATAACTATGCCCACGAAACATTCCCTTGGTACCAATACACAGCAAATATGTACCGAATCGTTTTGGTAGAAGAAAAATACACATTTTACTTTCAAAGTCTAGAATTTTCAGCGTTCTTTATTCGTTCGATTCAAGTAATAAATAAGAGTAGAAGTCCGAATTTTTTTTATATTTCAAAATATGAAATATCATGGGTGGTTCAACTTACAAACCGGCTTAACTTAAAAACCTATGGATTTTGTGATCAACTTTAACTTTTACTTTTTCATCTGTTTCGACACATTGACACAGTTTTCAAACAAATTTCCTAATACGGA
>NW_022602196.1:0-2734 GCF_009176505.1 Sitodiplosis mosellana | reverse complement strand
TGTTTCGACACATTGACACAGTTTTCAAACAAATTTCCTAATACGGATGTTTGTGTTCTAGTCGTAGTTTCCGTTGTGGATTCTAATCTTTCAATGACATAGCATTCACAATACTTGCAATGTTCTATGAAAGGATTGATTACATGAAATGTCCATTCATTGCTTAAATTTGATGTTATATTCTCCAAGATATCTGATCCTCTTCCTCTATGCTTAAGAAGAGCCATTTTTTTTAGTCTCTGGCATCGTTCCAAAAAACGAAGGATATGTTCGGAATTAATATCCCTATTCAAATCAATCGTTATTTCTTCGATATTTGATAGAATATTTGGCAATTCCCAAAAATCTTCGAAGTCTTTTGCAAAATAATCTTCAATTTCCATCAATTTCAATGTCACCAGATTTTCAGCCGCACCAAAAGATCTGTTCATATATTCAGTAATTATTATTTCGCCATTAATACACAAATGTTTTAGATTCTTCAAATCAAATGGATTTTTATACATAATGGTACCAAAATTATCAATCTTCAAATGTTGTACTGTACGTAAGGGGAAATTGCTTAATGGACCATGGAAAATCGCCATATTGTTTACCACATTGAAGTATTGGAGACTTGGTAGTTTTTCGAGACAATGTTGAGTGAGTTCTAAACGTGATTCACTATTCACTAAGCATATTTGCAGACTTGTAACTTGTTTCAGCTGATTGTGTAAACCTTCAAAAAGGTTTTTGGATTTATTACACTCCAATGACAGTCGCTTCAGTGTATTAGCGCAGAATTCGGCTAAATAATATTCAATTTGAGTACAAATGTTTACATGAAAGAAACTAAAACTGATAGTCAATTCCTCAAATATGCATCCAAAATTGCGCAAAAACTTCAATGCCACAGATGGGTTCGTAATAATTATTTTCGGATCCCTCGAGAATGATCTGAAACCAGCTGCATAATCCCTATTAAAAACAAATAAAATGTTGTACCATTAAACAAATTCAATTTTCCTGGACTAATGAATGAATTGCAAGAAATACCTTTTCGAAAGACTAATGTCCGATCCAAGTATAAAATATGTATCTTTGTACTTTCTTCTGAATACATGGAATGCCGCAGCATAAAATTGTTTGTTGCTGTCAACAACGTTTATCAGATCATACATGTCCAAGTTCTCAAAAATCGATTCCATACAATCAGTGGTCAAACTTGTAATCTTCGTCAATATTGGTATGTCTGATGCACTTTCTACGGGTTCCGAAACGTCCATAGGAGAACTCACAGGAGAAGCATTCATAGGAGAAACTGGTAAGTCATTTGATTTTGTTGACTCCTCAATAATCGTATTCAGTTTTAATGCATATTCATTGTTTTTATTCAACATTTCTTTCGCAATTTCGGCTATTTCACTTTGCAAAATTTTCTCAAGCGAATGCTTTGTGACTATGTCTGATGCACTTTCTATAGGCTCCGAATCGTTCATAGAAGAATTTGGTAATTCATTCAATTTAGTTGACTTCTCAATAAATTCAATTAATTTAAATGAGTATTCGTGGTTTTTATTTAATATTTCCTTCACTAATCCAATTATTTTACTAAGTTGGGCTGTTTCAACTGACTCATCTGAGCTTTCTGCTGAATGCTCAGAAGAGTAGTATTGTTTATTCACGTGTTCAATCGTTGTTTTTTTGTTTGAATCCATGATATTTGTGAATGATAACGATTCTATCGAAAATATAATACAAATTGGCGTCGTATTTTATTTGAAAATACATGGATCGAATATTTTCACGGGTTTTGTATTTTGGCTATTAGACAAATGTCATATATTCGTTCAATACTAAATTTATACATAGATACCAACAAAAGAACGCAAAAAACACCCTTCTTTAGTACATCCCTCAAGAAACATACTCAAATTGATTGTAAACATGACACATACCACATAATCTAAAATGCCTGGAAAAGTTTCTATTAGCCGGTCGTATATTGCGGATTGAAAGAAATCATGTCGGACGAAGAAACTAGTTTTGATTTGATTGATGTGTTTGTACAAATATGTTCGGACAAAGAAAACCATTATGGTGCGTACACTCAACTTGAAAAACATTCCCGTTGTTTTGGGAAACACATCGTAAAGGTGACTGAAATAATTGGGCAACAAAATGAACATGAGGATGTCCGCAAACAAGCAGCATTGGAGTTCCTACGACAGTGTTCGAGTGATATTGGTTCTCTGAAAAATTATTTCCGTTTGAAATATTCAGAAATCGAAGTAACCGATCGCAAGCAACTAGTCGAAAACGTAAGTTTATTTCATTCATACAAACAATAGTTTTCAAAATAGTTTTTCTGCAAATAATGTACTTTATGCATAGCTGAAATTGGCAATAAAAAACGTTGATAAAGAATGTTTGGTAGAGGTTGTCTGCAAATGTTGGAGAACATTGATCGAACTGGATGAAACTTGTAGAGAGATCGATATCCGCGAGCTATCAGAGGAATCATCAAACATTCACCAAAAAGCAGCGACATTATTGGCAAGAGGTGATTGAATTTGAATATTTATCATCTTGAACACATTTTTTAAGCAAACGAAAAAACCTTCGATGAATGTTCACGTTCAGGCCATCAGGACTACAAAACCGTGAATTTGGCTGCTCTCTCACTGCTGAATAAGGCATTTGAATTCGAAAGCTTTCTTACAACTTTCGGAAAATACGCTGACAAAATATTGGA
>NW_022602195.1:0-7333 GCF_009176505.1 Sitodiplosis mosellana | reverse complement strand
TGAACATTTAACTAAAACCCAACGTTTTATTCAGTGGATTTATTTCATGGTCCTTCGACTGCTTCGACACTAGCAAATCGATACAAACAGCTATTCGGTCCGGACAGTGATACCGAAGAGATCGAACGTTACGTGGAGAGAAAGATAGCAGAAGAAATCGACAGAGAATTGAGCGAAGACAGTGGTAACAGCGCAAGCGACAGCGAAGAAAGTGGTAACAGCACAAGCGATAGCGAAAACGACGAATGTGTTTGGAAAAAGAGAAAAAAAAGCGAAGAAGAAGTGTTAGAAATCACGATTGAAAACGATTTTATATTGCCGAAATCACCGAAACAAACCAGTCAATTGAATGAGTCGTTCTTGCAATATCAGCTAGCACTCTCACCAATCAAATTCACACCAAAACGACCAGAATTGCAACAAATTCAATCATTTTTGCAATTCCCATTGTTGCTTTCACCAATTTGCAACACACCGAAGCGTTTCAGGTCAGTGACACCAACAAACACAGGCCAACAACGTTTTGCCACGTCACCGAAAGAAGCGGACGAAACGCACACACAAAAACATCGTCACGCGAACAAAGAAAGAGAGAAAGAAGAAAACACTGACGTCAGCGAAACGCACACAAATCAACCGATTTGCACAAGTTTGAGTGACCGCGCACTCGCAAAAAAATCACACGCACACGCACGCAAACGCAAATTCTCGTCCACTCTCTCGTGCTCATCATCACACGAATCCATTCGCTCAGCATCACAAAAAACAAAACTCTCTCGCTCTCTCATCCACTCACCACACCAACCCATTCGAAAAACGTTCACAGCCGCAAAAACAAAACGATTCACGCACACTCTCTCGTTCGCACGAACACATTAATCCGTTCGCCTCTCAGCGCCGCGCGCACACAGCCAAAACAGAACGCACAAACATAAACGTTCAATCATCGACTGAGCCACTATCTCGCACACATCAACGCATCGATCCACTCACCAAGACAACAGCAACCGCAACCGCACCAACACTAACACAACACAAATTCAGCAACTTGCGCGTGGAAATCACCAACGAACATTGCACAAACACAACTTCAACAGACGAAGTTGATAACGTCACGCAACCAGAGCTACGTACACTGGAATTGCGCTCAAAGGTCGTTCCAGACGGCATGTTCATTGCAGTTGCGGTGGAAAACTCAAAACGCTATTCAAAGAATGCATTAAAGAGGATTACCCGCAATCTGTTATCACAAATGTAATCCCTTTTACTCTCTCCTTTGCACAAATATGAAATCATTGTAAATTCTTTCCTCATTTCATTTCTCATGCATTGTATTCATTTAATTCACTTTTTACACGCATTATAAACGTAACGCATCGCATCGCATAGCACGAATTGAATTGATTTGAATGATTTAAATTAGCATTGTAGAGGACAAATGAATGAAGGCATTGAAAAAGGAAATTATCGCATATTTAGCATCGCAATGAATTTTGAATGAGTTTGAATCGCATTTTTTTCATCTCATTTTTATCGCAACACAGAGTTTGCATCGCATATTAGCATAGATTTTCGCACTTAATTAGCACTCGATTTAAAAGTCATCGCAGATCGCATATACACAGCATCCACTAGCATTACATTCATTTATCACGTTCAAATTGCATACATTTTGGCGTAAAACAAAAACCGCATGAATTTCATAGAATGAAATTATGTTAGCAAGTAAATTGAGAGTATCTTGTAGCACTTTTTCGCATTATTAGCAAACAAATCGCAAAACCATCGCATCACTTTTGTTCCACGAGCAAAATCGCAATAAATTAGCAATTTAGCACTTCAAAATCATCGCATTTTTTGGCTTCATTCATTTCACTCTTTACAGCAATTTGGGCAACTCGCATCACTTTTTAGCATCAAAACCATCGCATCGCATGAAAATTCTTGACCGAACACCAACGCATAAGATTGATTTAACTAACTAAACTGCATATCGCTTGAAAACTTGAATTTTCTTTCACGAATTGGCAAAAGGTAACATTCCTTTAACGCCCGAAAATGACTGATCTAACAAAACCATATGAAAAACTATTGCAAAAACGCGACAATCTTGTCCGTGCCATCTTGACTCATGAAACGAAAATAAAAGGCGGTGTCACCCCCACGGCAGCCGCTACACGGTTAACTCAACTGGATAGTTCATTCGAAAAATACAAAGAATTATGGGAAAAACTGGAAGAAGAAGATGAATTTGACTTGAATCATTTTGAGGTAGACAATGAGGTGATAACAGAAGCGTACATAAATACTGTTTCAATGATAAAATCAATAATCAAAGATCACTCGCAAAATGAAATAATGTCATTGAGTTCAACGTTAGCCGGCCGCGGTAATCATAGCGTCCCAGAAATAAAATTACCCACAATTTCCATTCCGAAATTCGATGGCAAAGATTTGGAATGGACCACATTCTACGACACTTTCTCTTCTTTAGTCGATCAAAACCCGAATATACCAAAAATAAGCAAAATGCATTACTTGCGCGATAGTCTAAAGGGGGAAGCGTTTCAAGCAATTTGCAAACTCCCAGCTTCTGAGGCAAATTATGACATCGCATGGAAAATGCTGTTAGAACAGTACCATAATACGCGTGCAATTGTGAACGATTGCTTGAAATCATTCGTTTTTCAAGAGCAAATTCAACATCGTAATGCGAGCAGCATTCGTAAATTGATCGACACAACGAAAACATCTTTACAATGCATTGAATCACTCGACGTGAGCATTGAGGAGTGGGATCCGTTTATCGTGTACATCTTGCAAACTAAGTTAGATAAAGAAACAGCAATTGATTGGGAAAAGAAATTGGGAGGTTCGAAAGAAATTCCAACATATGTTACTATGCTTGATTTCCTTGAAACGCAACATCGAATAATGAAAACGCCGGCAGGATTGCCTTGTAGCTCCCAACCCACAACACAGAAAATACATTCCACAATGATTGGCAAAAAGAAAGATGTGTGTGAAGTCTGCAAGGGCGAGCATTACGTGCTGTTCTGTGACACGTTCAACGCATGGACTGTCACCCAAAGAAAACAATTCGTCATAGAAAAAAGACTTTGCGCCGTGTGCATGAAAAAACATGAAGTTAACCAGTGTAAATCCAAGTTTCGTTGCAAAAAATGCAATGGTCTTCACAGCACAAAACTACACGAAGATGTCGCAACAACAAGCCAACGCGTAAGCGCTGTGAATGATCTGTCGATGCCCAATCAAAAACTATTGGCAACAGCCATTGTGAAAGTGCAAGACAAATTCGGAATTTATCATTTATTCCGCGCGTTGATCGATCAAGGGTCACAGGGAATTGTTGTGTCCGAAAAAGCTGTTCAAGTACTGAGTCTTCCTCGAAAAAAAACAAATGTGCCATTGCTCGGAATTGATGATAAGCCACTCGGAAAAGCGACAAAATCAATACGAATTCAAGTGCAATCTGCGGTAAATAGTGACTTCGTCATATCAATGGAAGCACTGATAATGCGCTCGATCATGTCAGTCGGCCCACAATTTGAAAAGCACAACGAATGGAAACATTTGAACGGTTTACAACTAGCAGATCCTGAATTTATGCAGGCAAATGCAGTTGACATTCTGTTTGGTGTGGACATTTACGGCATTATTGTTGAAAATGGTTTGAAAAAGGGCAAATTGCATGAACCAGTAGCACAAAATTCGTCGTTTGGCTGGCTTGTATTCGGTGCTGCATGCAAAGCAAAAGAATACAGCGTTCGCATTCATACAACTCGCTTGGCAAACACAAACAACAACGACGAAAATGAAGATTTAAATGTGGCATTGAAACGCTTCTGGGAGAGTGAAGAAGTGAATTTGAAGCCAATCATGACTGAGGAACATGAGAAATGTGTAACATTGTGCAAAGAAACGACGGTTCGATTGCCAAGCGGCCAAATCCAAGTATCTCTGCCATTTAACATGGATCGAAATGATGAGAATCTTCTCGGCGACTCCCGAAAAATGGCATTACGTAGATTTTTTAACTTGGAAAGAAAATTTGAAAAAGATCCAACTTACTACGAACGATATAAGGCCGATATGTTGAACTATCTTGCATGCAATCACATGAGCTTAAGCAGATCGCCACATAATGTTGGTTACTACGTACCACATCACGCCGTAACTCGAGAAGAAAGCACCACAACGAAACAGCGTACTGTCTACGACGCTTCAGCGAAAACTTCAAACGGGTTTTCCTTAAACGATCGTTGTCTGAATGGCCCGACCATACAGCCAGAACTTTTCAATACGTTCATTCGTTGGCGTACAAATGAAATTGCCTTGGTTGCCGACGTGGAAAAAATGTATCGTCAAGTCTCGCTCGCCCCGGAAGATCGAAAATACCAAAAGATTCTTTGGAGATTTTCGAAAGAAGAACCAATCCAAACCTATGAAATAAACTGCGTAATGTTTGGTAGCAAATCCGCTCCGTTCTTGGCAATCAATGCAACCTTTTATCTCGCTGATTGTGAAAAAGATAATTTTCCAAGAGCCGCTGAATGTGTAAAAACGTGTTTGTATGTCGATGATTGTATGAGCGGCAGTCACTCAGTCAAATCAGCAATTGAATTACAACGTGAATTAAATGGGTTGTTCAAATCCGGCCACATGCACCTTCGCAAATGGGCATCAAACAATGAATCAGCGCTAGAAGGCATTCCAGCTGAAGACCGAGCAATCAGCTCATCATTAACACTGAAAACAAGCGAAACCGTTAAAACGCTTGGCATGAAATGGACACCTGCATCTGACTTATTGAACTTCACAATCGATATGTCACGTTTGTCATCTGATCCCCGAGTTACAAAGCGAAAATTGGTATCAGATGCTTCAAAACTCTACGATCCGTGCGGATTGTTAGCTCCACTTACAATCAAGGCAAAAATTTTGATGCAACAAACCTTCAAAGAAAAGATTGCTTGGGACGATCTTGTGAGTGCTGCAATTCAAGCTGAATGGAATCAATATAAAGAAGAATTGCCCTTGATCAAACAGCTAAAAATCGATCGTTGGTTTAAAATTGAACAAAATTCTCAAGTGAAAATTCATGGGTTTTGTGACGCTTCAAATGATGCATTTGCTGCGAATGTTTACGTTGTGCAAACTTCCAACGATAAAACAACATCGTCTCTCGTATGTGCAAAAACAAGAGTCGCTCCAATCGAGCCGGTATGCACTCCTCGTCTGGAACTGTGTGGGGCAGTTTTGCTTGCAAATCTAATGTCACGAATTCAAGAAAATTTGCAGATACAAAAAGAACATGTGCATTTATGGACAGATTCGTCAGCGGTTTGGCATTGGATTCAGAATCATCCATCCCGCTTCCAAGTTTACGTTGCACATCGCGTTCATGAAATCCAAAAACTGTTTCCCGCAAACCATTGGAAACATGTGCGTACTCACGAGAATCCCGCTGATCTCGCCTCGCGCGGTGTTTCTGCACGCCAATTATTGAACAATTCGCTATGGTTTTCAGGCCCAAATTGGCTCACTTTGGATGAAACTCAGTGGCCAAAAATCAATTTGTCATTGCCATCAGAGATAAATTTGGAAGAAAAACGCACTCGAATCAATGTTGCTACTGTTACATCAAGTCCGTGCGAAATGAACTTCTTGCTACGATTCTCAAGCCTTCTTCGGTTGCTTCGCGTCACTACACGCCTGTTTCGATGTGCAAGACGTCACAGAAAGGAAGATGTTTCATCTTTGCCCGAATATGTAACGCCTGATGAATTAAATGAAGCCAAACTCGAGTGGGTTAAATACATTCAAGCATTGCACTTTGGCAAGGAAATTCACGATTTACGAAAAAATGGAATCGTCGATGAAAAGAGTTCACTACGTTCACTTAATCCACAACTTGACGAAAGCGGAATATTGATTGTCAACGGTCGATTACGGTATGCTCAGCTACCGGAAAGACAAAGACACCCAATGATTTTGCCGGCGAATAGTCATTTTACGCGGTTAGTGATCAATCGAGCTCATGCAACAACATTGCACGGCACTATTCATCTAACATTGGCCCGAGCTCGCCAAGAATTTTGGATTTTGAACGGTCGAAATCTTGTAAAATCGTTTGTCCACAAATGCGTTGTATGTTTTCGACAAAAACCCAGAGCCATGAATCAATTAATGGCACCATTGCCAGCTATCAAAACAGCTCCGTCTCGCGCATTCTTACATTGTGGGCTCGATTTCGCTGGGCCAATTCAAATAAAGAGCTCAAATAAACGCAATGCAATAACCGAAAAAGGTTACATTTGTGTCTTCGTTTGCATGGCTTCAAAGGCAGCCCATTTGGAGCTTGTCGGAGATTTAAGCACACAAAAATTCATCTTAGCCATTCGTCGAATGATGGCTCGCCGTGGAATGATTTCTGAGGTTTATTGCGATAGAGGCACGAATTTTCAAGGCGCAAACAATGAGTTGCCTCGTCTCTTTTTGGACGCCAAGGCCACAACATCAAAAGATATCGCTCAACTATTCGCTTCTGACGGCATTCGATTTCATTTTAATCCTCCAAGCGCACCGAACTGGGGTGGACAATGGGAATCGTTTGTCAAGCTAACTAAGCATCATTTACGCCGAATGACGACCGCTACTAATTTAACCTTTGAAGAAATGACGACGCTTCTAACTCAAATTGAAGCCTGTCTAAACTCACGGCCTCTGAGTGCTATAACGACAGACATAAATGATTTGGAACCTCTCACGCCCGGTCATTTGTTAATTGGCGCTCCTCTCAATTTAATTCCGGAGCCGAGCCTACTATCGTTGAAAGATAATGCACTCGACCGGTTTCAAGCCATACAAAAGGGGTTACAAACCTTTTGGAAGCGATTTTATGAAGAATACCTGCACACCCAACACCCCAGAAAGAAATGGTACAAGCCAAATGAAGATGTCAACTGTGGCGACCTCGTGATCATCATCGAAGATAACCTACCACCAGCGAAATGGATGATGGCGCGGATCATCGAGCTACACACTGGCGCGGACGGCTACGTGAGAATGGCAACGGTAAGGACTCAGCACTCAACTTTTCAGCGTCCAATTGTCAAACTTTGTAAATTACCAATCACTTAAATTGTAAAGTAGTTACATTTAGCACCAATAAAGGGGATCTGTTTTCTCCACACTGTGCAGGGACATTTTAACTTTAAGACTAGATTTCCAAAATATTATTTAGGTGTGTTCTCCCGGGAATATGTTCCAGATGGAACAACAAAATGTATTATTATTATTATTTTTGTAT
>NW_022602194.1:0-3113 GCF_009176505.1 Sitodiplosis mosellana | reverse complement strand
AACAGCAACAAAAACAACAACAACAACGGCGGCAGCAGCAGGCAGCAGCAAGCAGTAGTAACAACAACAACAAAATATTTGTTTGATTCGACATCGAAACGATTGTGTGATTTTATGTTCAGCATGTAACCATTACCGGTCAAAATACTGAGTCAATAATAACGATATACCGAAATGGTGAATGTACACAAAAGACCCGTAGCATATGTCAACAAACGCTATTTCACTCATGCGCCTCGAACTGAACGACCTTCGTATCTCTAATCTATAGCAATCGAACAGTCATAATTACTAATCTTATCATATGAGATAACTGTGTTGGAATTTAGTTTTATAATAATTTTACAATATATCCGGACTCTGTGTGGTTTCTTTGAACCTATGGCTCTATCCATAAAACATAAGACATTCAACGGATCTATAAAGGTTTTTACGTGTTACACCTGAATTGATATGAGCATTCAAAATCCGTTCACGGTGGTTTTCCGCGAAACTGGATTTTCGTTTTCAATGACACTGCGGAAATGCCGGAATGACACATTTGATATAACAAATGATTTAAACCACAAAGCCCGTGTGAATGTGTGTGTGTGATTTTTTCTATGCACAAATCACTAAACAGCGGCTAAATGTCGAACTTTAATCGAGCATGGGGTCTTGATGAGGGAAATAAATTAGAATAAATTTTTTCGCTGATTGGCCCGTGATTTGATGGCACAAGGCTGCCGGAAAATGTTCCTGGTTTTAAAAAATTGATAAAAAGTTTTTTTTTCTTCATCGAGAACTAGTTAATAAAGGAAGTGTACGGATTATAAGATTTCGCATCTTTTTTTTTGTGATGAATACTTCCGCATTATTTAAGAAAAAATGAAATTTTTCATTGGAATTAAACACTCTTTCTATTTTCGATGTGATAAATTCGAAAAATCATTATGATTTTTGTGAATTTTTTTCTCCTTTTTTTGCTAAATTGTTGGAGCCATTTCTTGTAATAATGGGAGGACGCGTTTTGTTTAAATGCCTTGTTTATCTGGTCGAATTTCTATAATATAAAATTTATTGTGTTTATTTTTATTCGTGGAAACAGAGTGTGATACGTTTTCAAAACAAATAAAGATAGAAAACAAACAACAACGCACGTAATAACTATTTATAAGCTGCAAAAATCATAACAAAGGCGTGAAAGAAGATTAAAAAAACAACTCAAGAACAGTAAGTAATGATGAGTTTGAATCAAAATCACACATTGATCTGATAAACATTTGCAAAATATTTATAAACACCCCAAAACACCAATCATTCTCACTCTGTTTTTAAATTTAGAGAGGAATGTTCCTTCTACTTGCGCAATATTGACGTTAGTTGTGGCAATAAAAACATGTGATTTGTCTTCTTTCTTTTTTTTCGAAACTCAATATTTGCATATGGATTTTCTAGAATAATTCGCAAACATATTAAATCGAAATCAATCAAAAATCTAGGGATTGGCCAGATATTTCTGGAGCTTCTGGCTTGCCTTTGTCCAAAAACAACTATTTTCGATGGGATTCCCAGAATATAAAATAGAAATGGGCTATCATCAAACTAGACCGCATTCGATTTGCAAATCAGCATGAATTGTTAGAAAAAAAAATCGAAACGAAAAACTTAGAAATATAATAAAAAATATATAAAACAATAGAAATCCATCGATCCAAATAATAAGTGAGGCAAAACTCCGATTCAAATTGTTAGAATTTCTCCCAAAAACAAAAAAAAGGATTACTTAGAAGATACACAGAAGAAAACTATCATTCAGAAACGGATCATTAAATTAAATTCGAATGGTTTTTAGTAAAATTTACTTACATAAGAGTCGCACATGAGGTGTAAATGCACACACTTTCTTTTCTACTCTTTTTTTTTTGAATTTCAAATATAGAACAATTTCTTTGTGATAAAGTCACTGATTTTTAAACTATTTTCTCTTTAAAAAAATACTGCGAACTTGACATTTATTTGGCGCGCATAAAATTGAAGAAGCGTTAAGATGAATTATAAATATCTAAAAATTGGACAGTCCAATTTGGACTTTTTCGTAACGAGATAAATATTTTTTTTGTTGGGTAACGAATTCAAAACAAAGTCATCAACTTTGAATGGCACAAATTTTTTCGAAAAGACAGTTGCTGCATTTAGAAACCAACTGAACACATTCCAACCGTCGGCGTCTAATATAATGGCTTTTAAAATCAACGAAAATTCAATATGTTAGTATGCAAAATGGGATTGTGTGAACGGCAGTCAACCCAAATAGTTGCATTTTAAATATACGGCAGAAAAAGGTAGCTTTCGTTTTCGGGAGAAGGTGAAATTGCTTGTGAGGGAAATTGAGGAGTATATTTTTTTCTGTTTGCTCGGGTTCGTTGCCTACCTAAGTTCGGCAATCTTTTTCTTTTTTTTTCCCTCAACAAGCAGAGAATTTGAAATTCAGGTCGCTAACAATTGAAATGAATGGAAAAGAGTGACTCAAGTGATTGTCATCGAATCACGTTCAAATTGGTTTGATGACATTTAAATACTGGCGCATCATAAGCTAATAAAAGAGAAATACGATGATTGCGACAAGATCGCAAACAAATTCATACAGACTCAAAATAGGTTCTATGCCAAAACCATCGTAGCTGTTCAATGGTGTCTCTAACGATCTCATCATATGTTTACCAATGAATTTTCAACACATTGATCCTGGTATTGCATGTGGGCAACAAATGACAACACATAAATCATTACAACATTATTTGATACAACTTCTAATTTCAATCTGCTATGTATTTTGTCGCTCATTCTCATTTGCCCTTCACCCATCCCTTGCCGTCGTCTGAATTCCATCGCTTCGTTTGTCTGATAAACAAAATATCGCGCGTGTGCGCGCGCGCTCACACAATATTGTGTGACACCTCGATATCGCAAGAAATAGAAAGAAAGAAGAAAAACGAGAAACAGAACGTGTGTGTGTGTGTGTATGTCGTATTGATGCGAAGATCATCTCATTGACGATTGAAATAAGACGCGGAAACAATGCGCGCGCCGCAACGTGCGATCAACGAAAGCAATAGCACCGAGTAACATGT
>NW_022602193.1:0-1072 GCF_009176505.1 Sitodiplosis mosellana | reverse complement strand
GTTCATATATAATATTCCATATCTTCTGTACTCTTCACCACGAATAAAAACCATATATTTTGTGTAATGGCGTAACAAATGTTTAAAAAAAAGTATAAATTGCTTTGCTTTTCGGTGTGTTGCATTTATTACATCCATGGAAAATGGTTTGCATGTGTGCATTGAAAGCAGCATTTTCAGTCGAATTAGGGAATTTGGGTTTTGCTTGACATTGCAATGCTTTCCTATTTTGCCACATGAGAGCGAGGTGTACGATGTGCGGATGGACTTTTGACACACTTCTTTTGCAGTATCCACAATTGAATTGCAGTAAAAGTGCACATTTTCGTTTCCATTTTGTGCTTTCATCATATATCGAAAGTGCGAAGTCATGCGAAACACTCAACACAATGTCAAATGGTTTGGTATGTGCATTGTGCAATGGCATGTGGATAGAGTTAGTCACCGACACACACACATTGAAAATGATAATTCAGTCACATATGTTACATGAAGCGTTATCTCAGCACTTGAATGTCGGACGAGATGCACACGGTTAAGTGCTTCGAATGGCAATGAATTTGAAATAAGCACACTGAAATGTCTCTTATCCATTCGTCTTCTGTTCTTTTTAATGTGTGTGTGTCGGTGACTAACTCTATCCACATGCCATTGCACAATGCACATACCAAACCATTTGACATTGTGTTGAGTGTTTCGCATGACTTCGCACTTTCGATATATGATGAAAGCACAAAATGGAAACGAAAATGTGCACTTTTACTGCAATTCAATTGTGGATACTGCAAAAGAAGTGTGTCAAAAGTCCATCCGCACATCGTACACCTCGCTCTCATGTGGCAAAATAGGAAAGCATTGCAATGTCAAGCAAAACCCAAATTCCCTAATTCGACTGAAAATGCTGCTTTCAATGCACACATGCAAACCATTTTCCATGGATGTAATAAATGCAACACACCGAAAAGCAAAGCAATTTATACTTTTTTTTAAACATTTGTTACGCCATTACACAAAATATATGGTTTTTATTCGTGGTGAAGAGTACAGAAGATATGGAATATTATATATGAAC
>NW_022602192.1:0-1136 GCF_009176505.1 Sitodiplosis mosellana | reverse complement strand
TGCTTTTTGTCTTATTCAATAGTTGACGGTAAAAAGCAAACTCCGGTCGTAGCAGCGCTGCTTAAAGACGGTAAACCGTTGAAAGATGTTGAAGTGCAAGTCAAAGATGATAAAGTTCTTTTTACGATCAAGAAACCGACACGCGATCAATCTGGTCCATATCAAATCAAATTGTCGAATGGTCAAGGCGAGGATGTGAAAGACGTCAAAATCACAATGCAAGATGTTCCAAATGCTCCGCAAGACGTTAATGTGCGCGATGTGTTTGAAAAATCATGCGTTGTCGACTGGAAGCCACCGAAAGAAAATGGTGGTACTCCAATTCAAAAGTATGTTATTGAACGTCAAGATCTTTCGTCGAAGAAAGGATGGGAGCCTGCTGGCGAAGTTCCGGCTGATAAGCCCACCACATTCAAAGTCGAAGATCTTACTCCGAATAAAACATACAAATTCCGTATTCGTGCTGTCAACAAAGTCGGCCCAAGTGACCCGGCCGAATTCAAGAATAATGTTGTAGCTAAGAATCCATGGGAAGCGCCAGGCAAACCAAAGGGACTTGAAGTTACTAAAGACTGGGATAAAGATCCAGTTCTCAAATGGACTAAACCAGATAACGATGGTGGTGCTGAGATCACTGAATACGAAATCGAAGTGAAAGACAAAAACAGCAAGGAATGGGTTAAAAAGAAACGCGTTCCAGCTTCTCAAACGACGACATCTATTGAAGGTCTAAAAGAAGGTGAATATGATTTCCGTGTGCGAGCCGTCAACAAAGCTGGCCCTGGTGAACCAAGCGATTCAACCAAGCTTATTATCAAAACAAATAAATTTAACAAAACACTCAAGGACACGACCGTTGTTGAACGTGAAAAGGTGGTTCTTGACATTGAATTGGAAGACGAAAAGGCGCCAGCCGAATGGAAACTCAACGGCAAACCAATTAAGCCCAGCGATCGTGTTCAAATCAAGAATTTAGGTGGTGGTAAACATCAATTGGTAATCAACGACTTGAAATTGGCTGATGCGGGTGAGATTTCAGTTCACTCAGGCAAATTGAGCTCATCATGTAAACTCAACGTTGAAAAGGGTGAAACTAAACCACAAATCAACGCACCAAAAGAATTTGAAGGGCCAAT
>NW_022602191.1:0-2248 GCF_009176505.1 Sitodiplosis mosellana | reverse complement strand
ACATTAGCCTCTCCTGGATTTTTTCCTGGAAATTTTCTTCCATGTATGCGCCTCTGTGCCTTTTTTTACTAAACCCAGAAAAACTATATATGCTATGATTAATGATTTTATTTGCGCAACATACAGGAACAGGGAAAACTAAAACGTTGGTGGCTGCGATTCTTGAAATTATGGAAACAACCACCAGCCACGTATTGGTATGTGCCAACTCCAATGCGGCATCCGATGAAATAACTCATCGCCTACTAAATGAGCTGAGCCCTAGTCTACTGTTTCGAATGTATGCAAAATCATACAAAATAGACCAGGTGACCGATGCCATTCGCCCAGTATGTAATTTAGTAGGTGATGGGTTTCAGTTCCCGCCGTTGGAGCAAATTTACAAATACCGCATTGTAATTTGTACATTGCTCACATCGGGATGCTTGACACGTTCGCGTGGAACTACTGGTTTCTTCTCTGGTCATTTTGACTATGTTTTTATTGACGAGGCAGCGAGTTCCACCGAAACCACCACGCTGATACCTATTGCAGGTTTGTACATTTTCAAAATTTTGCAAAATTTCCATGCAATTTGCATTACAAATACAACGATGAATACGAATATGGTTTTTTTCGATTTTCTTCTCTTTGTCATTTTTTCAGGTCTATGCACTGAAAATAAATCGGTCGGCGCTAAAATAATATTATCAGGCGACATTAAGAAACTGGATGCAGTTGTTCAGTCAAAACACGCTTCCAGATACGGACTGAAAACATCTTATATGGAGCGGCTGTCGAAGCTACCAGCCTACAAAAGCAACAGTTTTGGGAAATATAATCCGAGCTTTATTGTTCAGCTTACAAAGAACTATCGAAGCCATCACACTATTCTCCACATTCCAAACAAATTATTCTATGAAGGCGCTTTGGAGAGTAAAGCGTGTCCAGGTAACAATAAATTAAATGAATTTGTACAATTTTTTTCCTAAACAATGAATATTTATTTCCATTCATTTCAGAATCGACAGAACTAATGCTTGGATCCGATTTTCTACCTAACCAGCAGTTCCCAATCATCTTTCACACTGTTGCTGGGACGTGTGAACAGTTCAAAGATGTTAGTTACTGCAACCGTGATGAAGTGTCGATTGTTATGAACTATATTGTTGAAAAACTCATTCCGCTGGGCATAACAGACAAAGATATCGGCGTAATATCGCCGTACAAAAAACAATGCCAAATAATTCGTGCTTTGTTAAAATTGAAAAACCATGACGGTATATCGGTTGGAACAGCCGAAATCTACCAGGGCCAAGAGAAACCCATCATTATTGTGTCCACAGTACGCTCTGATACGGAGAATGAGCTGAAATCTCAAAAGAAGAAAAAGAAGGATAAACTAGGATTCTTGAGAGACGAACGTGTAAGTTAACCGAAGCAAACCGTTTTGATCAACATTGATATTAAGTAATTCAATTTTTTCCATTTTTTTCATTTACTTTCAGCGTTTAAACGTGATTCTAACCCGTGCCATTTCTCTATTAATCATTGTTGGGAATCATGAAACACTGCAGGAAGACGAAAATTGGAAGGCGTTTATTGACTACGTGCATAGCAATGAAGGCCTTATAAATAGCAGCGGCAAAGCTCTACACCCACGCATAGAATTTCCCAACTGATCAGAATCAATCAGAATAAAACAAACAAAAACCCAATGTTGAAAAATTGTGGAATTTTCTTGCCATTATTTGCTAATAAAAAAACAATTAAACCAAATTCTGGCCAATTCTGGCTTATCTTACTGTTGTATTCCGCTGGTTTTTTCTTTCCCAATCAAAATTAAGATCGATTAAGATATCGAAAATAAGTATGTAAGTAATGTATTCATTATCTTTTAGTAGAAGGCGTCGTCAGTCCAAAAACCAACCTACCGAGACATCGGCACAAAATGCGGTTTATCTGATTGTTCTGAAAAAATTCTCCAATAACAAAAAATGTTACTCAATTGTAAAGTTGACTCAAATGTCGCCATTATTTTTTCAGGATTATTTTCTGTAGAATGTTCTTCAATGTTTTAACAGTGGAAACATCAAGAAGCATATAAAGACAGATTTAAGAAACGATGTTCGACGATGTTCGACGATGTTCGATAAAGGCAATAGTCAATAGCAATTTTCAGCAAAAAGATGTTGTTTTGTTTTGTAAAGGAATGTCAAGCGGAACAAAAAATGGCTGTAGAGAATATTGTCAGGTGTGAATTCCGACA
>NW_022602190.1:0-12171 GCF_009176505.1 Sitodiplosis mosellana | reverse complement strand
TATCTCAACGATAAAGCCAAATCCGGACCCAATTGATTGTTGCCAACCAACGAGGCGATTGGAAAGTTGACTGTGAACTGTCCAGTTCGTGGATCGACTTGCGTTTGCAAGGCATCTCCGAAATTACCGGCGTGGGACGTAAAATCTGAATTCATTTCAATTCCAAATGGAGTATTGAATCAAGGAAAACCAAATTTTCACTCTTTATGTGATTTGATTGTTTTTGATTTAGACACTTTGAATATTTTCAATAGAGCTATAGCCACTAAAGACACTTCTCTGAAACTCTCAGAAGATTAAACTAAAGAGAACTAACCATATAATGGGCCGAACGTTTTATTTATACAAGAAGTTTATCCAAAACTCAAAATGATAAGAAAATATGTTTGGTTTTGTGGCTTTCTATTCCCGCAATCGCTCAAACATTGATGAATATCAAAACCAACCTTGATCTTCGCTGCATAATATTAATGTGGTTGATAGAAACAATGTACACATTTCATGTGGTCATATCACAATATTTAGAATATATTGGTTCATTTTGTAGTTTGGTACAATGTTTGCTATCAGATCAGATCACTGAAGGGTGTACCTTTCTTATTTGAAACAACATATTAATTCCTTTGCTAGAACATTGTTTGAGAGGTCTCTATTAGGCATACATATGTACAATGTACGGATATGATTTATGAATATGTTTATAGATAGAATAGCCCATTGAGGTAACACAATTTACAAAATTACAACTTTTCACTGTGTTTTTCACCGAAGTAAAATCAATTGGTTGATTACTTTGTTAATGTTAGTATTGTGTGTCAGAGTGATGATGAAAATAAAAAAACGACAAGAGGAACAGACTTGTTTTTATGTCCTGTTTGCAGCATCGCACAATCAACACGTCTATGAGCGATAGTCCCACGATGATAGCTGCTCCAAAAATGTGTCGAAATGATGAAAGCTACTTTGTCTTTTCAGCCGTATGTATGCAAAAGATCAGAGCAATTAATTAATGCAATAGCTTTTCGGTCATATTGATCTCTGTGTTCGACTTTGTTTTCATTTACAAATCAAAGAAGTGTGTGAAAAGTAGACATTATTATTGCGACTGCTATCTGTACAATGGTTAATGGCAAAAAGTGTGAAATTTAAACCAAAAAGTCATGCAAAAATTCGCAAGTTCATTTTTTCATGAAACAACTGACGTTCAACACTCAATGTGATAACATGCAGCTGAAAATAATCAAAGTGACGATTCTTATTTTGATCTTGCTTTCGCTTTATTTGAATGATCTACTTCATGGGATTACAAAACAGAAAAAAATTCGAACAAAATATGTGACAATATTCAAAGGAAACTATTGGTGTCATTCTCTGCAGGTTGATTGCTAACAGGTGTAGATACCGCTGTATTTCTCGTAGATATCTTTGCGTCTCAACCGGAATGTTGGAAACTCCTTGTATAGTTTCACCAAGACCGCAACATCTGAGAACGATTCAGAAAAAACGAAAACGAAAACGAATTAGCTAAACGAACATTATTGATTGAAATGGTTAGGAGTTTGCACTTGGAAAATGTCAACATACCGATTTCTTGGAAGACAATCTCTTCATTGACACCCGCTTGTTTGAGGATTTTTCCTTGTGGATCAATGAGCATTGTATGACCGTACAGCACATAATCTTTGACCTTCTCATTTCGAGCTCCCGAGATGGCGGCGACAAACATTTGATTGTCGAACGCCCGAGCCTTATGGACGATTTCCCAGTAGTTGTGGAGCGAATACTTATCTCCACCAAGAATATCGTAAGCGGCTGGAACGAACAGAACTTCGACTCCCAGCTTGCGGTAAATTTTGATAAATTCATCATAGCAGGCGTCCCAGCAGATGACCAGACCGCATTGGATGTCATCGATCTTGAATATAGTGACTTCATCGCCCGGAGTGAAAACGTTGACTTCGTCGAGTTTGGTTCCATTGGCGAAATCGATGTCACATAAGTTGACCTGAACAGAAATAGAGAAATGAAGCAAAATAGATTGTATTAGCGCATTTGACTAATATATTCGTTACTGATTGAGTGAAATTGTAGAAAAAACTCATTCTTTAGGAAAGAAGTGTTGATCTATTGATCTGTCGATTCTTACCTTGCGATGACGGGCGATCAGTTCTCCATTCGGGTTGAACACAAGAGCCGTGTTGTAAAGTTTTCCATTGTCGGTCTCGGCTATTCCTCCAATAAGATAGATGTTGAATCTCTTGGCCAATCCAGACATGTGCTGAGCAGTTGGACCGTTGATCGGCTCGCCAGCATTCTCGAAAACACCTTTGTCGGATTGATAAAAGTAGTTGAAGCCCTCTTGAACCGAAATCACTCGTGGACAATACTTCGAAACGGCTTGCTCCACCATTTCGGACAAGTGTTGCAGGGTCTCCTTGAGGCCTGGCTTGGTGTCGAATTGAATCAAAGCGATTCCGAGTTCTGTGGAAAAGAGAAGAAGGAAGTTTTGAGAATAAATTAACCAACTGTTGAGAATAAAACTATGAATCTGGCGGAATGCGAGTAGAGAATGGAAAAGCGCTTACTTGTTTTGCGTGCGGTTGCCATCGTACTGAACTTGATGCATGCAAATGCACCGCAAGTATTTGCTTTTATAGATCCATCTTATCACATTGAGCCTTTAAATTTAGTTGTTTTTTTATGAATTTTATTGCGTGACCTATGGGATCAATTGCAAACATCTTTTTCGTTTTGCTAATTCCTTTTTCTTTAATTTGCACTTAATCAACTAAAAACAAAGTCAAGCTTGATATGGCTCACAATGTGCAGCCGAAGAATAAAGAAAACACATTTTTGCATCTTAAAGCATTTTTGTCGCAATGATCAGCGTGTGCCAGTGTGTCGCAAAAAGTAACAAATTTTGCGCTATTTGATAATTTATTATTCCGGCGCATGCACAACTTATCAGGCTCCTCAATCGAGCAATTAATTAATTGAATCATCGGTTGGCAGTGTAAAATGCGAATAATTGCATTTAATGGACTTATTGATTGTCGAACGGCGAATGTAATCAGCATGGGAGGAATAAGAAAACGAAACGAAAAACATGTCGTTTTGAACTGTGCCTTGTCGTCATTATCGCACAGAAATTAAATTTCGTTTAATTCAGCATTTTCGTTTCAAGAGATATTTTTTCCATCAAAGTTGTGGAATAATAAATTTAAAAAAAAATTAAGCTTTTGTGTTCTTTATTACATCATTCACATTTATTTTTGATGGTTTTATTCAACAAAATAACCCCGAAATATTGATACGACTTGCATCTGCACCATTTATTGTTAAAAGAGACGTTGCTTAATGTAAAAAAATATTCCGTTCAAATAATTTGGATCTTAATTTCAATTTTTATTTTTATTTTTTCACCCAGTTAATGTATGGTTACAATGAATTGTTTCTTTAAGTAATTTAATGTGTTCATCTGAATCTAAAATTTTCTTGATTCTACTAATTTAAATGAATTTCGGATGCATTCTTATTTCCTCCACGTATGAAGTTGACAACTATGAACAAAATTTTGCGTTAAATCCGTACCAACTCCCATAGTCATTCGACGAATTTCACTCATTTTGTGGTTTATTCAAAAAGAATGAATTCCATGAATCAAAAAAAATACCAATAGCTGTTAAAAATGCATTTCTAAAATAATCTAAATGATAAGAAAGTGGTTTAAATACCGTATATAACATGTTCAATCGGATTTGTATCGGATCGCGAAAGCACAAGCAGAGTTGTTAAGAAACCAGCGATAGATGACGCTTGAAATGATTTTTTTTTGCTTACTGTATTTCATCGTAATTGATTTGACCGTTTGTAAAATGGTTCTGAATCTACTGAAATTCATTGACAACTGTCGACCCTTTTTTCTACATTTTCAACGAAAATTCAAATGTCACGAATTTAACAAACCTCATCTATTCATCTGAAACACATGTACAATTCTTATTTAAATGAAGACCAATTTAAAACACACAATCAATTTTCGAGCAATCAAAATCACGTTTGGAATGGAACAGATGCTAATGTCCCATACACCAACCTATTTCGGCAGCATATGATACTAGGAGACCTAACGCTGTTCCAATACCGCCGAATAATATATTCCCAAGGCCAGTTACTCCCAAATATTGAAATATAGCGAAGAGACTTCCTACCGCCATGTTTCCTATGACTGCCTGCCATGCCGCGGCATATGATCCAGCGACCACACCACCGATTGTGAATCCAATAAATGGAAGTGACATAAGGCCCAAAACGCCGCCTCCTACGGTGCATCCAGCGACCAAAGCTCTAAATTTTAATAGATTAGATTCACAAACCAAAGGTTTGTTACATATTGGACATAGCTCCCACATTTTCCACTGTGCAATTTCGGCCAGATTAATTTGATGTAGTATTTTGCGACGGTTAAATTTCGAAACAATATCTTGAAATGAAAAAATAATAATGATATTTTAACGTTAATTTCATTGCAAATACGCAAATAATTTCATTCAACACCTTCTTTGGCATTTACCTAACTTGACAAATAGTAATTCGTTGTTTGTTTTTTGTTATCGGTGCGTCGATGAATCCACGAAATTGATAAAATTGAATTTTTGTCACGTTCAACTCAGCAAAGCTGCACAAGGTAAACTATCAGTGTTTCATACGTTGTATTACTACAGCAACTCGATTTAGAAAAAACGCTGTGTTTCTTCATGTTCCGCGACCAATTCAATACGCTGATTTTATTCTCAGCGGATCAAATGATCTAATACAACTGAACAAGTGTTGAGTTCCACTGAATTCATACTTTACAAGATCTAACCAATGCTGAGACACATATATTGTCACAAATTGGTTGTTGCACGCTTACTTTCTATGCAAACATATAGTAGTTTTGTTGTGAAATAATGTAGTTGTTTATCTTTCCGAGGTGAGAGCAAACACGTAATATGGCACGTCTAGCTGGAAAATAAAATGTACCATTTCATTGCATTGCATTTTAATGCTAAATTTCCTCCATTCTCATTCTCCGATTTCTTATTGTACAATGTTCATACATCGAGTACGAAATTGCAGTAGTGTGTCGATGACATTCTAATAAGGGCACGTCAATACAATATATGCGATAAATATTTCTATTTTGACATTATCTAACGATGTGGAATAGTGAGATTGTTCAAACACAGATTTAATACACCTACATATTCGCAAAGTCATATATAGTTCTTTGTTCAACTGCACAAAAATGAATTGCATATCACTTGGCAATCAAATAGAATCGATTAGCAGTAATAGACAGCGGACCTTTTCACAAATTAGCCACAATCATTTTGGAATTTTCCTTTAATTTGTGAAGCTCCTTTTGAAATCTGTTATTAACACTTTAAAATGGGTGATGACGACCGAAATCTTCCAACGATTGCAAGGCTAGCAATTGCCGCTGGTGTTGGGCTAGGCAAAAGGATATTGCAACTTTTTTGACCAGAAAAAACGCCATCTAACGTCTAGCCCGTAAATTATTTTACTGTACATTTAGATGGTAGAGCTTGAACAAAAGTTCGACACTATGCATAAACTTGGAGAGAGCTTGATAAACTTGATGAAATACATATATTTTATGGTCTTTGCAATACCCCTATGGGACTAGGTGTTGCATATGGCATTCATAAGGTACTGAAGAATGTAAATTCAGATCATGGCTTGGAAAGTGCGCAAAGTGGTTCACTACAGCTCCAATCGGAAGCTCACAGCAAAATTCATTTAAATGAAAACATGCATGTGATTGAAAATAAGGCAGAGTGTCGACGATTCATAAGTGAACTCAATTCGTAAGCTATTCACCAGTTGCTTTGTTAGAACTACAATCATACCAAGGTCATTGCGGTCTCATTTGTTTGCAACATTTGGACAATATTCCTTGGGATCTCAGAGTAAGTGTAAACTTGTGAATGAGGAAAATGTACAAAGTCAAGATATTGAGCATTTTATTTTATCTCAAAATTAAACTATCCCTTTTTTGTGCATATTCTCTATCTTTTTGGTTCATCAAATTTTCATAGGAAATATTGGAAAATGATGAAATCATTCAGATTGGAGTTGATCCTGGCATTGATGCAAAATATCTGTTTGACGACTACGGTATTCGTGTTCGAAGAACATTTGATCTTCGTTACATAGCTGCATTAGCTGGTTGTCAACCAGTTACATTGGCTAAGATGTCTCACGATAATTTGGACTTCAAGCTTAAAAAGAGGTCAGATAAAGTATTACACTTCGATTGGAACACACCAACTTTGATTGATAAGCAAATCGAGTATAGGGTAAAATGTGAATAATGTGCCATTTGAACTATTAAAATTTTTCGGTAACAAACTATTCAGAGAGTAACATCCAACTTGTCATTTTTATAATGAGCAGGCTCGTGTAAACACCATTATTACCAAATAATGTCCCAAATTCTTGAACCTGTATCACCTGTGGCGCTCAAGGGATTCCACACGAGTTGATTCAACTGCGACTGTTAAAATAATGATTGAGACCTACCGATCAAAATGAAATTGAACATTTTCACAGAAAATATTCTTTTATACATATAATTCTTTCTGCAGTTGGTGTTGGTTGAAAATTAAACATTAATTTCAAGTTTGTAGCTCCAAACATGTTTCTTTTAAATATTTAATAAAAGCAAATGTCATAGAATTGTTAATGTTGTTTTTTTTTCTCGAACAAATAAGGTTTTTATCCACATCACATAGTTTGCTTTTAAGTTTGGAGATTTGTCATGAGGTTAATTGCACATGAAAAGGTACGTCATGCCAATCATATGCACAAAATATACACATAAGTAATATATACTGTGTACTCCAGCACCAAGTTGATCATTCACAATTTCGAACAAATATGAAAGAAATTAGCTGGGAATGAAAATGCCGACAGAGTATCAACTGACACTAATACTTGTGCAATTCGTTATTATTGATTCAACATTAGTTATTTTGTAAAAAAAAACAATTGTAAATGATAAAGAATTGGATTGAATTTTTGGGACAATGTATTTTTATTTTGATTTTATTATAAATCAATAACAATAGAAAAAAAACTCAAAAGTTGTTTCCCATGTCGATCGTTTGACAAATATTTCGCCCGCAGAAGATCTGTCTATTGGTGAAATTTTTAAGCATACGATATAACTGACGGTATATTTAATAAGTGTCTCAAAGTTGCATCGTTGCGACCAAAAGAGAAGCCCATTACCACATGGTGGTCACCCTTGGTGTACTCCGTCATCTTACTGAAAGGAGTGGTACGCATATTGCCAATGCGCACTTCCTTGCTCCCACCATTGTTTTTGTTTTCGTTTTCTTCTTGCAAAAATTTTAAACTACGCAAAGCTGGATCTCTGTCTATTTTACCACTATTGGATAATCTATAGTTAAGACCAAGGTTATTGTCATGTCCGCTACTAAGAACGCCGCTTGGATTTTGTGATGAACCATCTTCTAAAGCTTCTTCAATTTTCTCTCTCATATCCATAATGTTCGACATTAAATCTTTGGTGAACTCACCGATTGATTTAAGTCTTTTAACGGTTAAACTGGCTCCTTGTACCACAGATTTAAAAGTTAATCTACCTGCTTCGGCAATATGATATGTTTTCGCCATTCCTCTTAGGTAATTAACACCATACTTTACGCCTGTTGTAACTTTTCGTGCAGCAGATCCAATGGTTTTCAGCACTTTTGGTGCACTCTTGGCGGCACCAGCGACAAACCCAGAGAACCCTGTTGCCAACGACACCCAACCGAGTATACTTGATGCTTCTGGAGCTGTTTCCTCTAATGTAGTACTAACTATACTCGTTACATCTGATACGATTCCCAAGCCACCAAGAACCAACGATGAAGTGGATGCTGAAGCCATCGCGGCCATCACTCCTCCAGCCGCTGCGATTGATGCACCAGCAGTGAAAATAGAGAGGGCGACGGCAGCTACACTCAACACAATTCCAGTGATTGCCTGCCAACTCAAATGGCCTACACAAATATGAAAATTTCAATGTGATGTAATATCAACTTTGGCGCAATCAGAATGAATATTACCTGATGGATCGGTGTGGTTTATTGGATCCCCTGCGCAATATGCATAAGCATTGATTCCTCCTTCTCCAAACGGGCTCAAGCTATCGGGACAATTGAATCGCATTAGAACCGGGTTATAAGCTCGATACCCGTTACCCAAGTGATACATTCCGCTTGAAGGGTCGACGCGTTCGCCATTAAAACCGGGCAACGGATTGTCGGTCTCACCGCTGCCGTACGGTGACCAAGCATATAGTTGGGCATTGCCAGCACCCTTTTTGCTATCCATCGACAGCAACAAACTATCGTTTTTGTCCGTGCCTGTTAGCGTAAGATGGTCTCCATCGATTACACCGAAGCATGAATGGCCAGATTTGATGAGGCGAGTTTCGCGATGTTCGGATTCAAACATTTCGTTCACCAGCTCTGTGCCACGATAGTACAGATGGCGAATATCATTCTCGCCGATTTTTTGTGTAACCAGTCGACTCAACGCATCGTATCCATATGTGGTAGTGCGTCCATTTTTCTCGATGACGCTCTTCAACCGACCCATTGCATCATAGGACAATGTTCTGCCGGCTTCATCATGGGTCATTCGACCCTCAGCATCATAACTAAGGTTGATGTTTTCTGGATATTTGCTGTGTGTATCAATCACCTTTGTCAACTGAGTCGGATCGCTTTGATTCTCATAGTGATACGTCGCCGTGTTGGAAGAACGATCGTTAAACGTAGTTGTTACGGAAGTCAAATTATTCAAAGCATCAAATTGGTATGATTGACTGGTCATTTGATTACCATACGCGTCGGTGGGTAAGTTATTACCGGTGGCTCTATAGCTTACCAATCGATTGCGATTATCATAGCCGAAATGCTCGTCTCGAATTGTAATAACATTTCTCTTTGTACTACGGGTGGCCAGAAGACCATTTTTCTGGAATGTTTGTGAAAGCTCCACTGTCACTCCCGAGCCATTTGCAATCGTGCGTTTGATTTCTCTGCCGAAATCATCATAGCTCAATCTAGTGGTTAGCGATGAATTGGAAGTTTTGTCGTTCACCGATTTCGTCTTCAGTCGGCCCAAAGCATCGTATGTCAAATCCACCGTAAGTTTTGGATCGGTAATACGGATGACTTGGCCGTGTGAGTTCATGGTGTATTGGGTTTCCTTTCCCGTCACATCCGTGTACGAGGTGGGCGCTTCATTGAGTGTTTGAGCATGTTTTGATCTCTTGCTTGTTCCGTTATACGAAAACGATTCCTCTGTCAAACGTCCGTCCTTCGACCAAGTATAATGAATTGTAGACGGCGACTCAGAAGCCGATAACAATTTTCCCGTTGTTTTGTCATAACTGAAAGTTTGTGTAATACCATCAGTCGTCATGCTGCTGATCGCATAATCCAGCTCGGGTATGTACGTGTAGTGTAGGGTTTTACCGGATGGCAAAGTCACAGTTGATGGCTTCGGAGATGCACCTTGATACGCATACGAAGTGGTTCTGCCTCCACTAACGCGCTCTTTCAATCTTCCCAAACTGTCGAACGTTTGTGTTCCCAATAGCCACGTTCTTGTTCTTCCACTGGCATCTAGGCCCGTGACACTGATAGATGCAATCTGTGTAATGTATTAGTGTGGAATAAAAAACGGTTTAGGTTCAATGAAGATTTGTTATGCTACATAAATTCATATAGATAAACTATAAATACTGACTTCGTTTACACCTGAGTATGGTGCATATGTCCGCCGCACAATGGTACCATCTGGCAATGTTTGCGTAATAACACGGCCGCATTCATCATACGTTCTTTTTGTAACTGCACCCATTTCATCTTCTTCCTCGAGCAAATGACCTAATCCATCCCATGTAAGTTGGGTTGTGCTGTGAACTCCACCAGACACTGTCTTCAGCGTTTTACTGATTAAGTTTCCATTGACTTTATCGTATGTATTGATGACACTTCCGCTGGTCAAACGTTCGTTGTTGATGTTCCCTTGTTCATAAGATTTGTGGATGAGATTGATATGGTCGACTTGTTGATGTTGTGTCTTTCCGTTTGAGAACGCAACGCTCTTCATTTCTCCCCAACCATCAAATGCGGTAGTTGAGCTCAAAGGGAAGTTAGTACCTTTGCCAGAGCTGCCTACCAGCCAATCGTTTACCGTGCTACTGACGGATTCACCCAGCGAATTGTGATCTTTGGAAAACATTTTGAACCACTGCGATTTATCTGCATCGAATCTTTGTCTGTTGATTATACGACCAGCTCCGTCGAATCGTGTTTTGCTCTTGTTTCCTATTGGGTCGGTTTCGATTGAATATGGTCCCTGCGTATCAATACCATATTCAAATGTGGTGCTGTGTTCGTAAGCAGAGCCGGGGCATAGAGTCCTGTGTGTTAACCGACCCACGCCATCATAAGTGTACCGAGTTTCGATTCCTTGAGATGAAATCTCGCTGTATACACGACCGTTGAAAATGGATTGTCGCCGTGTTGAATTCGTTTGAAGGCCATCGTGACCGGTTGCATGTGTGGTTTGTGTCATTTCGCCATCTTTCACCTCCGTTGTGAACCTCTTTGTGTTTGAATAAGATTTCGTTCTGTCGTTCAAATCATAAAACAAATCAGTAATTTTGGTGATGCGACCGAATTCAGCACTTCCTCGTTGACTATTGTATGCAGTTGATCGTTGATCAAAGAGCACTCCATCATGATAGCCCAATTCAGTAGCCTGTACGACATAATTTGTGTCCCCTAGTTTTGCGTACGTGTATTTTTTGGAAACCTCTTTTTCGGAACCGCTGATGCGCCGTGGAATGGTTTTCTGTTCCTTCATGAATCGGACGAAGCCATTCGGCTCAGCAGGGCAACCGTTTTCACCGTTTGCCGAGTACCACGTTGTCCGAGTCTCCGTTCCATCGGGGCTGATTTCTTTTGTTGGGTTGCCACTGGTGTCGAACTCCGTTGTCGTGATCTGTGTACGAGTACGCTTGTTTTCGTCGATGAAAATCTCTTTCTTCTCTTTTGGCAACTGGAATTGCGCGGGCTGTGCCTCTATGCTGTCATAAGGCTTGGCATAATACGTGTATTCAGTGCGATGTGTGCAATTCTGTCTCTTGACCTCTTCGGATATCACCAAGTGACAGCTGTTGTAGGTCCGTTCGGTGGTTACAGTTTCTTGGCCACTCGTCACAGTTTCCGTTGAACCGTAAGTGTAATCGGTGAGTGTTTGGTATAGGTAGTCCCTATCAGCCGACCATTCGCCACAATCACCGTTGAAGCCGAGGAAATTTTGAGTTGTATACTCGTATTGAGTCACCATCTCCGGTTGATTGCTGCCCAGATAACGAGTGTGAGTGTGCACAGCTGGCACAGTGGAATTCCGATTCGATTGTTCAGGAAGTTTCAATCCTTCTTGCACGTTGTATTCCACCTCATCTCTCATACCAGATGGATATTCGACACGGGTCAATGTTAATTTCGTCTCGAAATCGACTATGTCAACGAGTTGATCATAGATGAAATTCCAAGTGAGTTTCTTCGCACCAGAAACCTATTCGCATTGCAGGAACAACAAAAATGATACAAATTGAACATTTAGAAAAGCCAAACTGGCTATTAATAACAATAAGATCATTGAAACTATTGAAAAATGTGAAATGAAAAAGATAAATATTGGAAATATAAAGAACATCTAAACTGTGGGTGTGAGCGAGACAAAGTTTGAAAGCAAACAATTTGGTTGTGTCCGTTTAAATGGTCTTTGATTCTTATTCATTCGGTGTTTGAGCCCTACCTGCCGCGAACGGTGTCCAGTTGATCGTTGATAAAATCAAACTCCACCGTATATTCGTCCTTGGTGTTGGGCCAAACAGTTATCGATGTTTGTAGAATCGACGCATTGTAAGTAATGTCGCACAAGGTTCGATATTCGTCTTTGACTTGAGACAATCGCGACAATTCACCACTCCAATCCCATTCGAGGGTCAACCGACGGCCAAGCGGTGAAAAAATCGTGGTTGGCACAAAGCGATTACCATCCTCC
>NW_022602189.1:0-1920 GCF_009176505.1 Sitodiplosis mosellana | reverse complement strand
TGTTAAAACAGGGATAGAGAGAGAGAGTGAGAGTGGGAGAGAAATGCACAGAATTTTGATGTATTGCCAGAATGATGTCTGTTGTGTTCGCCCTGCAGAAGTAGCTAGAACAAAATACAGAGGTATTGGAAAATGCTTGCACGAATCATGTATGTGTGTGTACGGATTTGACTGTCAGCAACACCAGCATGATCCACTCTCGTTCCCAACTGCCATCCGATACACAATGCCTTGCACGGCATGTGAGCGGAGTGGCTTTGGAATACAAATTCAAAATTGATGTGTTTGATAGCGCACATTTAATTCGGTGATTTTACCTAAATGCGTTAATAAATTATAACTGGCAGGTGCACATAAACACATTAGCAAAATGTCGTTCATACAAATCCGGTAGTCGTGTAATATGCTCATTGTGTGCACGTGCTGGCGGGAGAGTGAGAGGAAGGCAGTGGATGATGGTTTTGATAAGCATGACACAAAACGCTATGAATAGCATTCAATGTATCCGTGTAATTATGGGCAAAATGCCTGTCACCACATTCACATACACTTGACGCAATTACCAGATCATTTTTTCACACATTAAACTAATCCGTTCATCACCACATACCATTTAATTTTGGCCTATTTTCTGAATATGGTTTGCTGGTTTTTCCCCCCGTAGTCCTTGACTAATTGCATGATAAATGACTCATTGAAAACTCAAAATGGAATCGGAAGTGGGAACAAATTAAGCCGGATTCGGCAACAGATAGTTTTACACTTGAAAATGGTTACATTGTTGCAGTCGACCAATTCGGTAATTTGTAGCCGTTGTTCGATTTGATTTCATTCACAAGAAAGTTATGGAGTTTTTACGCTTGTCTCTCTTTTTTCCCTATCTTTCTCTCGCTACCTCAGTCGATACGTTTCTCCTGCTTCTACTCTTCTTACTTGAAGGAGAGATAAAACGCGAACGCAACAAGTTGCCACTCAAATACATCTTTCTTCTCGGTTGAATTAAGAGCGTCACAAAAACGAAAATCAATAAAATGACAACCCACTCAACGAAATATGAATGTCGCACGCAATCGATGGCTTTCATGTTCGGTTCATGTCTCTTAGCTTGACAAAGTCAAGTACTTGATATTATAATGCCGATATCTATCGATATTGATATTGTTTTTATCTCTTTGATTTGCCTCTGCTCTCGTTCATTCTCTCACTTTTTACAAGGGTTCAACTTTTTTTATGAGACATATTCCGACTAAACTTCGACAATACTTTTCATCGCATTTTCATGGAACGTTTTCCCCAGTGCTTAGTTTTGCATTGGGAAACGCAAGATGTTCCACATTCACAAATTATTATATGAAAGCAGCAGACGTGGTTCGATGGCATTTGCATTTTAGATGTTGAATATTGTTAAATAACACAAGAGTGGACAAAGTAGTTGAATTCAAAGCAAATTACTGCGCATAAAATAGAAGAAAAAAATGTGCACGAACCAAGCAATAACCACAAAAACTAAAACAACAATAATGGAAATCAGTTTGCCATCTGCTTGCGCAACGAATTTCACTTTGGAAGTTTGTCTAAAATTTATCGACGCAACATATCGACCATTTCGCTGGATTTGTATCGGATTGGAAGAGCAAAAACAAAAAGAGGAGGGAAAAAATTGTCACTTTAAAAAAGAGAGCTAGGAAAATTCCTATACGTGTTTTCTGTTGAACGTGCACAAAAAAAACGGTATCAGATATTTTTGTGTTGGCTAACGTCTACGGTCGATATTATTAAACCATTTCCAAATCGTATTCTAAACACAAATGAAAAAACTTCGAATCAACATTCGAGCGAGACAAAAAAGCGACAAGCATTTCTGTTTCAATTAGGATTTGTCCCTTATGTCGATACGTTCGCATTCTTGCCTATTCATTT
>NW_022602188.1:0-1929 GCF_009176505.1 Sitodiplosis mosellana | reverse complement strand
GTTAAAACAGGGATAGAGAGAGAAAGTGAGAGTGGGAGAGAAATGCACAGAATTTTGATGTATTGCCAGAATGATGTCTGTTGTGTTCGCCCTGCAGAAGTAGCTAGAACAAAATACAGAGGTATTGGAAAATGCTTGCACGAATCATGTATGTGTGTGTACGGATTTGACTGTCAGCAACACCAGCATGATCCACTCTCGTTCCCAACTGCCATCCGATACACAATGCCTTGCACGGCATGTGAGCGGAGTGGCTTTGGAATACAAATTCAAAATTGATGTGTTTGATAGCGCACATTTAATTCGGTGATTTTACTTAAATGCGTTAATAAATTATAACTGGCAGGTGCACATAAACACATTAGCAAAATGTCATTCATACAAATCCGGTAGTCGTGTAATATGCTCATTGTGTGCACGTGCTGGCGGGAGAGTGAGAGGAAGGCAGTGGATGATGGTTTTGATAAGCATGACACAAAACGCTATGAATAGCATTCAATGTATCCGTGTAATTATGGGCAAAATGCCTGTCACCACATTCACATACACTTGACGCAATTACCAGATCATTTTTTCACACATTAAACTAATCCGTTCATCACCACATACCATTTAATTTTGGCCTATTTTCTGAATATGGTTTGCTGGTTTTGTCCCCCCGTAGTCCTTGACTAATTGCATGATAAATGACTCATTGAAAACTCAAAATGGAATCGGAAGTGGGAACAAATTAAGCCGGATTTGGCAACAGATAGTTTTACACTTGAAAATGGTTACATTGTTGCAGGCGACCAATTCGGTAATTTGTAGCCGTTGTTCGATTTGATTTCATTCACAAGAAAGTTATGGAGTTTTTACGCTTGTCTCTCTTTTTTCTCTATCTTTCTCTCGCTACCACTCAGCCGATACGTTACGTTTCTCCTGCTTCTACTCTTCTTACTTGAAGGAGAGATAAAACGCGAACGCAACAAGTTGCCACTCAAATACATCTTTCTTCTCAGTTGAATTAAGAGCGTCACAAAAACGAAAATCAATAAAATGACAACCCACTCAACGAAATATGAATGTCGCACGCAATCGATGGCTTTCATGTTCGGTTCATGTCTCTTAGCTTGACAAAGTCAAGTACTTGATATTATAATGCCGATATCTATCGATATTGATATTGTTTTTATCTCTTTGATTTGCCTCTGCTCTCGTTCGTTCTCTCACTTTTTACAAGGGTTCAAATTTTTTTTATGAGACATATTCCGACTAAACTTCGACAATACTTTTCATCGTATTTTCATGAAACGTTTTCCCCAGTGCTTAGTTTTGCATTGGGAAACGCAAGATGTTCCACACTCACAAATTATTATATGAAAGCAGCAGACGTGGTTCGATGGTATTTGCATTTTAGATGTTGAATATTGTTAAATAACACAAGAATGGACAAAGTAGTTGAATTCAAAGCAAATTACTGCGCATAAAATAGAAGAAAAAAATGTGCACGAACCAAGCAATAACCACAAAAACTAAAACAACAATAATGGAAATCAGTTTGCCATCTGCTTGCGCAACGAATTTTACTTTGGAAGTTTGTGTAAAATTTATCGACGCAACATATCGACCACTTCGCTGGATTTGTATCGGATTGGAAGAGCAAAAACAAAAAGAGGAGGGAAAAAATTGTCACTTTAAAAAAGAGAGCTAGGAAAATTCCTATACATGTTTTCTGTTGAACGTGCACAAAAAAAAACGGTATCAGATATTTTTGTGTTGGCTAACGTCTACGTTCGATATTATTAAACCATTTCCAATTCGTATTCTAAACACAAATGAAAAAACTTCGAATCAACATTCGAGCGAGACAAAAAAGCGACAAGCATTTCTGTTTCAATTCGGATTTGTCCCTTATGTCGATACGTTCGCATTCTTGCCTATTCATTT
>NW_022602187.1:0-5112 GCF_009176505.1 Sitodiplosis mosellana | reverse complement strand
TGTCTCAGCTCAGTCAAACCTTCTTGAAATGAAACGATTCAATGTGCAGGTTCAGTTGAACTAAGCGTTTTCTGTTTATTCACTTCGGTTTATATAGTTTCGATAATGCATATTTTACATTCATGACAAACATATTGCCAAACAATATGGTATGACCTAAAACCTTCAATTGTGCATCGCACAGCAATAATGCTTTATTAAATAACCTACATAATGCTTTATTAAACAACAGTAAATATGTCGATTGCGACATTCTCCCGGGCGGGCCAAAATGCGCATGCTAATACAACAAACATTTACGTTAAAAAAAAAACTGTTTCAACTAACCAAAACTTGTCCGATTCAAATCGGTCGTTGAACAAAACTCGAAAAAATTTTTCTTCTTAAAATATGTTTACAAAATTCAAATCAAAATGACAATTACTCTGCCAGGTGTGACCAAAATTGAAAATAAAAAAATAAAAATAAATCAGCATAAAATAAATCAGAACAATATTCAAATTACATAAAACAATTCAATGGAACAAAACAATTTTAAATCCGTTAATGTTCTATCTTTAAAACTGTCACATTTTCGATTCTATCGTCAGTATTGAACACCCGTCGATGATTCGGAATCGGTAACGCTCTCGCTGGCGATGCTGGTGTTATTGGATTCGGAATTGGCACTGGTGGTAATGCTGGTGTTGATTTGTCCAGCGAATCGTCTCTTCCACTGCATAATATACAGATCGTATAGCATAACCAACCAACGGCAACGATTACCGTTGTAATTCCCATGAACATCCACTTCAGAGCTCGAGATTCAGTCTGGATTTTTTCAGTACGCACGCTCGTTTCCAATACCATGTTCAATTTAGATCGATTCACGCCCTCTCTTCCCAACGACTCAATTACCTCGTCCCTTTTGTTTGCAGGGAGCTGATTCCAATTTTCGGCAATGACCTTTGCCGTGTCCGATGTGAGCACCTGTACGGCGCCCCTTATTGCTTCCTTCACAACATCTGCTGTTGTCGCTTCGCTTGCCACTGGTTGCAACATTATCGTCAAAAATAGCGCAATCAATGACAACGCAGGCAGACGACGATGAGTACGCGTTGTTGATGCTGTTAAGCTGTGTTGATTTGAGATAGGCAATGGAGCCACTTTCGTAATGGCTCGCGTTCTTTCTCCATTCGTCGTTTTCAATTTTACTACTCGTGTTATGCCGTCGCTGCCGGGATATTTCTCCAATACGCGACCCATGGTCCATTTCGTTGCCAATTCGTTGTCGCCTTTGACCATAACTAAGTCGCCAACGTCGATATCTGGATTTTTCGTGAACCACTTTTTACGAATTTGTAATTCATTCAAGTAATCGTCCTTCCATTTACGCCAAAATTGCTGTGCTGTTCGTTGCACCAACTCCCACCTTTTCAAGTATGATGATTTTGTGTCGGTCAAGTCCTCGTATGGCACGTCCCAATTCGGCGTCATATTTAAGAAGTGCGCTGGAGTCAATATTTGATCTTCGCCTGGGCTCGTCGACAGTTCACATAACGGGCGCGAGTTTACCACAGCTTCGATTTGACATAACAATGTAGATAATTCTTCAAAGGTGAACGATAGTTCCCCGTGACGCGTTTCAAATGAAATTTCATGGTTTTCACAGCAGCCTCTGCCAACCCATTCATGTGTGGGCTGCCAGGTGGCACGAAATGCCACTCGATGTTTCGATGCAACAGCTCTTCCTTCACTCTTTTATCGAACTGTTCCCGTTCTCTCTCTGCCAACTCATTCAACAGTCGATTAGCCCCGACAAAATTCGTGCCGTTGTCAGACTGTATGCTTCTCACCTGACCCCGTCTGCCAACAAATCGTCGTAATGCTGCTATGAATTTATCTGCGGATAAATCCCCAACCAACTCCAAATGGATGGCTTTCGTAGCCATGCAAACAAACACCGCCACATAACCTTTCACTATCTTACTTCCTCTTAACGTTGATGCTTTTACAAAAAACGGTCCAGCAAAATCCACTACTGAATCAAAAAAAACTTTCGACGTTTGATTCACTCGTTTTTCAGGCTGCCCATCAGCTGTTCCATTGTGCGTGGTTGAATTTTTGCACAAACCACACATTTCCGAACAACTCGTTTAACAGTACGTTTCATATCGATGATCCAATATTTTCGCCGCAAAAGTGTCTCCGTCAATTTTGGCCCACTATGCAAGCCAAACAAGTGTTGTTCACGAATTAATAAAACTGTTACTTCATCATTTCGTGGCAATATTATTTGATGTTTTCGATCGTAGACGCATTGTGCATTGTTTAACCGGCCGCCTACGCGCAATAACTGGTCACTGTCCAAAAAAACGTTCAATTTTTTCAATGCATTTTTACGATTTAACTCTTTACCGTCTCTCAATGAACAAATTTCTTCGCTGAAATGCTTTCGCTGAACGTATTTGACGATTGTTGACAATGCCATTTTACATTCGCTTACACTTACACCAATATCGTTGCTAGCCGATTCTTTTTTGCATTTTTTAATAAAACGCAACACATATGCCATAATACGTTGCATTTTGTTGATCGATGAAACATTTGGCAAAAAAGACTCATGGTTATTTGACACCGTAAGCGAAACAAGATCATATTCATTATTTTGGTCGTCGTCGTCATCCGTCGTCACTTCGTTGCTTTCTTCATCGTTTTCGATCGTCGTCACAGTAGTGGGGTTCCACCACAACATATGATTCACTAATTCACTTGGCATAATTCCTCTTGAAACACAATCAGCTGGATTGCGTACGCCGCTTATGTGTGACCACGTGACATTTTTCAAATCATTTATTTTTTTTAATCGCGTAGCTAAAAATGATTTGTAACGCATCGGATCTGCATTTATCCAATCAAGCACAATACGCGAATCCGTGAACAAATTGATCGCCTCGAAATTTCTATTCATTGCTTTGGTGACTGACTGTATTACCTTTGTCAACAAAACAGCCGCACATAATTCAAGTTTAGGAATCGTCAACTGCTTTACGGGTGCAACACGAGCCTTTGCCATTAACAGACTCATGTGTAATTTTCCATCGTTGTCTACATATCTTGCATACACACATGCTCCGTATGCCGACGTACTTGCATCACAATATCCAAATAATTGGACCGGCGAATTAACATTTATCTGCAACCATCTCGCAATTTTGATGTCCAAAATCAATGGCATTTCATTTTTTATTTTCTGCCAACCACTTACAAACTCTTCTGGTAACTCACTATCCCACGTTACCTTTTTATTCTTCGCTGAAAATTGCCATATGCTCTGCATTAAAATACGCGCTTTTATTATGACCGGAGCTATCCAGCCCACTGGGTCGTAGATCGATGCAATTTCGCTGAGGATTTGCCGCCTTGTCGTCGCTCTTGTCTGTAGTGGCAAATCGAATTTGTATGAATATTCGTCGTTGATTGGGTTCCACACAATTCCCAATGTTTTGATTCCATCGCCGGTGATTTTTTCCTAGTCAGCTTCAGGCAAATGTGCCAAAAATTCAGCTGAATTACTGGCAAATTTTCGTAGATTGAATCCAGCGCTTTTTAACGCCAGCTTGAGTTGAGAACACTTATCCAATGCTTGTTGCACAGTGTCCGCTCCATCACTGTAATCGTCGACGTAAAAATTGTTTTTCAATGCCAATGAGGCCAACGGATACTCACGTTCTACTTCGTTTGCTAACTCTTTTAATGTTCTGATCGCCAGAAATGGTGCTGGACCCAAACCAAACATAACCGTCGTTAATTTATACATTTTCACTGATTCATTCGTATTTTCTCTCCAAAGCACCATTTGCAAATGTTGTTGACTTTCATGCAATTTGATCTGTTTGTACATTTTTTCGATGTCTCCTACAAACGCGATTTTGTGTTGACGATTACGCAAAATCAAAGTTAAAATCGTTGCTTGCTCCATTTTTCCAATTGCTAATTGGCTATTTAAACTGCGACCGTTGCTCGTTTTTTGTGACGCGTTGTGCACAATTCTTAACTTTGTCGTTGTGCTGTCCTTCATAACCGCATGATGCGGTATGAAATGAGCATTTTTCGGCTCAATTTCCACCCGCTCCATGTGGCCGCTTTCGATTGCTTCGTTCATCGAATCCACGTACAGTTTTTTCATATTCGGTGCTTTGGCAAATCTCTTTTCCATACTGAACAACGTTGCTAACGCACACTTTTTTGATTCACCTAAAACGGGCTCACCATCCTTGAATGGCATTTTTACCGTGAACACGCCATTCTCATTACGCGAAGTGGTTTCTTGATAAAAATTTTCGCAAAATTGCTCTTCCGCAGACATCTCTTCTTCGTCTTCTAACACATCGTTGTCCGCGAAATATTCAGCCAATTTTTTATCTAATTCGACATTCGAAACCAGACTTGCAATGTTTACATTTACTCGCTTCGCAACTCTGCCGACTGCACCCATAATGAGCCAGCCCAACTCGGAATTTTGAGCCACCGGTGCTTCGTCGTGTGACTTAATCAAGCCAGCTTTCAAAATTTTAGTGTATTCTACAACACCCAACAACAAATCAATGGAACCGCTTTGCTCAGTGATCACATCTGCTGTACGCAAATTAGCCAAATGATCATATTCTGCCAAATTTTCATCAACTGTCACATAACCCGTCAGTTTAGGTAAAATTACAGCTTCCGTGGTCAAAAAATAATCATCGCTGAAGCGCGAATATGCTGTGATCATGACACTATTTTTTATCGTCGTCAACTCATTTCCAATACCACTTACAGAACCAGATACATTCAGTCTTGGCACACGCAATAACTGTGCAGCGCTTTCTGTTATGAACGCTGATTGAGAACCTGGGTCGATGAGTGCACGTAAACGCAATTTTTCGCCATTTCTTGAAACAACTCTTACGATTGCTGTTGCCAATAGCGCTGAACTTGATTTCGAGGCGATCATTGCGTTGACTTCAATTTCATTTTCATTTTCGATGATACCGTTATTGTCTTTATGAACACTCGCGGTTGCTACTGCAATGGGTTTTCTTTCATTTTTTTTCGATGATTCTAAATGTAGCAATGTATTATGTTTTTTTT
>NW_022602186.1:0-1759 GCF_009176505.1 Sitodiplosis mosellana | reverse complement strand
ATTTTTTTTCGATGATTCTAAATGTAGCAATGTATTATGTTTTTTTTCACATGTTTTGCATGGATATTTTGCCTTGCACTCATTCTGTTTATGAAATTGGAGACATTGAAAACACGCTCTTTTGTCTTTCGCCCATTCCAAACGTTCTGCTGGGCTCATTTTTTTAAACACGTCACATTTGTACACTGAATGTGCTTTTTCACAATACGAGCATTTTATGCCAAATTCGTCTTTATTATACACTTCATTTTTTTTAAATTTGCTTGCGTTTGTTTGCGTCTTACTCTCCACGGCACTGAGAGTTGTGAATCTTTTTTCTAAATAGTCCAAAAAATATTTCAATGATTTTAGTTCTTTCACGTTGTCGAGCTTCTGCTCGTAATCCATGATGGTTTTTTCGCTTAATTTTTTCATGAAAATTTGAACCAGCAGCTTGTCCCAGTTCTCCGTACTTACTCCCATGTTTCTAATCGCCATGGTGCTCTCGTAGATGACGTCATGCATTCGCTTTAAACTGGTGCTACTTTCTCCCATCTGCGGCGGAAAGTCCAACATTGAATCGCACAGCTTTGAAAAATTCTCACGTGTATTTTCATACCTGTTTTTTAGGATCGTGTAACAAGACGCGTAATTTTCTGCGTTTGGTGCTACGTGCTTCACCAAACACGCTGCTTCGCCTTTTAGACATGACTTCAAATATTGCATTTTTATTGCTTCAGGAACGACGTTATTGTTATGTACCAACTTTTCATACAGATCTCGGAACGCCTTCCATTCTACGATGTTACCCGAAAATTCAGGCAATTTCACTTCTGGCAGCTTGATGGGAGCGACGCGTTTTTTCTCTGTTACGACGTCATTGAGCTCCCCGCAAACTGTCATGTATTGATCTTGCAATTTTTCAAAGTTGATGCTCTCACAAATTGCCCTTGGCTGCGAAACGGCGATTTGACGATAGGCCAATCGAAACTCAGACCACAACACCTTCAAATTGTCGATTTGCATGCTCGCAAGCCCAACCGACATCTCACCTTTCCTTTTGATTGATCTTATGGCCTGAATCAATTCGCTTTTTTGAAACATCACCACTTTCACTTCAGGCACGTCGCTTGGTTGATCACCCACTTCACTATCCTCATCGCTGTCGGAGTCGAAATTCAGATAGTCTATGCCGTTGTTGATGTCTTCGTTGTCCGATCGATTGCCGTTTACTGTCGAAGTTGAGGCTCGATTTCTCAACTTTGCTACACCTTCCTGCAATGTCGTGCGGAATTCGATGTATTCTGCCTTCACCTCTGCAAAAAAGCCGTTTGCGAAGTACGGTACGGGATCGGGCGCCCCCTGTCCATTGGCCGTATCCGCCGAGAGCGCCTGTACGCGTTCTGCCTCTACTTTTTCGATTTTCACGTTGCGCTTGTCAAACTCGATCCACCACACTTCCAGTTTTTCGAGGCGGCTTTGAAAATACGCCTCTTTGGTTTTTCGATCTTCAGAATCCTTACCGAAATTGGAGATCCATTTTCTCAATTGGGCGGCATCTTTTTCTTGCAGTTTGATTTCGCGTTCGTTATTCATTTTCGTTAATTCGTTGGTTTCGTTGGTTTCGTGGTTTCGTGGTTTTCGTTGGTTTCGTGGTTTCGTGGTTTTCGTTGGTTTTTTGAATTTTAATTCGTTGTACGTTGGTTTGTTCGTAACTTCGTCGAAGGACCAAATGTCTCAGCTCAGTCAAACCTTCTTGAAATGAAACGATTCAATGTGC
>NW_022602185.1:0-3271 GCF_009176505.1 Sitodiplosis mosellana | reverse complement strand
CGAATATATTATGCAGGTGATTCAGTCAATAAAATGAAGATTTTTGATTTTTTATCGAAGAAAAGTTTCGAATAAGGCACCAAGTTGGACCAAAATTGCAAATTTTTCGAAAGATAATTTCTTTTTAACGATTTTTTACCTCGTTTTGAGTTGACGATCTGTTTATTTCAATGTTCAAATTCTTAAAAAGAGTTTATATCTAAAATTATTCTTTATTTTCGTTCATCATTCCACAGACGAGGGCAAATGATCTGAAAACCAAGCTTGCCTTGGCAATCAAGCGTCAAATGATCAAGGCTATTCATGCTGGTATCCCTGGATGGGCTGATGAACCCGAAGAGCAAAAGGAAATGTTGGCCAAATACAGGAAATATGGTGATCAGGTAGGTCATCAGCTTAGTTGTTGGTCATGACTGTCGGTATATCTGTTATTAATGATGATTACCTATCAATTTTGTTAATTCATTACTAATTACTTACATTTTTGACATTCTCATTTCCAGTACACACCTGAGGAAGCTGATTGGTACGGATATACCATATTGGATGCAACTAATCGCATAGGTAGGTTGAATGCAGTCATTGTTCACATATCATTCTGTAATTTTGTTCTAATCGCATAGCAAAAATCCTTCGAGCTGAAGCTGAAGCCAAGATTGTCCCTTTGAAACATGAGTTTCGGCGAAAGCTCATCGAAGATTTGAAAGAATCTGGCATGGAAAATGTTGAGCGCATCGTTCGCACGGAACAAGGAAAAATTGTTGATTATTCTGGAGATGAGTAAGTTTCACTTTGATTTCCACATTTTGAGCTCAGTCCATCAATCCATTCATTTTAATTGTCCATTTTTGTCAAATTAATTCTAAAACCATTTTTTTCTCTTTGCTTTTTTCAGGAAAAAATCGTGGATTTCGAAATTGAACCCATTCTCAAAGAAATAGTCGAACAAAGATAGCAGTTTAATTAGTGTTTTTAATGAATTTCGAATATTGTATTGTTAAATAAAGAGCTGCGAGCAATCGTAAGCACCTGTTGTTTTACTCACGTTTCAATTCATCTATTCGTCTGTCAGCAGCCAATAGCAATGATTCATTTAGGAATAATAAAACAGAGGAAAGAAGAAGAAGAAAAACATCGGGCAATTTTCCAAATACGTCAATATGAGAGTTTATTCAACCAAAAGTCAGTTCTTAATATGTAATTTTCACGTATGTGTACAATGTTCGATTTTTGCTTAAACAATGCCGCCACCGGCACCAGTGACAATTGATTCATTTGCCCGATGCATCAAGTGAGCGCATTTACAATGAACAGAAGAAAAAATCTACATGCAAAATACAATTAAAAACTTTCATACACGCTACAACTAAAATGATTGATTAACTCTTAATGTGCTGAATCTCTAAATGCAGTCGAACATTAATTTAAAAGAAATAAATTATTTACAAAAGAGAGAAAGTAATGGCATTTTGTTATTTGTTTTATTTTATTCTTGTTGCTGTCATTGATTTTGGTTTCTTTTTTGTATGTGTATGTGAATTTTCTTTGAAAATAAAGAGAGAGAAAAGTGATTGTATCAGAAGAATATTTGTTTTGCAAAAATATTTTAAAAAGAAAATTTGGCTTCAAAGTTAAAATTATAGTCGGCTCTGTGAAAAGGCACCAGTAGATAAAACCAGAGGCATTTCTGAATTTCGTTAAGGCTCAATTCGATGCGTTCAATTTGTTGAATTTTGGTGAATTTTGAATTTGACTTTTTACAAAAGTGTTTCTGTTCCGAATATTTTCTCTCAATAAATTGTTTGTTTTGTTTTTTCGTGTTTTATTTGTTTTTTCGTGTTTTATTTGTTTTTTCCATGAGTTTTCCATACACTTTCATTATACACATATCACTGAGTTTGCAATTTGTCTCGGTTTGAAAAAAAAAATTAATCGTCGAATCGTTTTCTTGTCTTATCGAATACGTTCGCGTTCATTCCTAAAGTTACAGCTAACAAAAATCGTTAAAAATTACTTAAATATGATTTCGATTGCATATATCGTTTCGTATCATTTTGGATTTTAGGAGACTCTAGTGTCTAAATCAGAATTCTTGTCAGGTGTATCTGTCTGTATTTGTGTATTTTAAAATGTATTTGTGTTCGTTTATTCTGTTAATATAATCATAGTTTGTATAGTTTGTTTCTTATTCACTACACGTGTAGCTGCGATTAAATGCGAAGGTAATAAATTCGCAAACAAAACGGGACTAAACCAAAAAACAAATAGAAGTGAATTATCAAAGCGTCAAATATACAAGAAATAAAATCTTATTGAATAGCTAGCTTATACCCCTACTACTAGACGATTTGACTGGATCCATCTGTTTGAATTTTGATCAGTGTTTTCTTTATTCGCAGCGCGGTGAGTCGTGCCGTTGGCTTTGGATGCCATGCTTCGACCATAATTTTCGATAGGACTTGAAGAATCTCCTCATCTTGCCATCTCTCTGGGATGGGTGGGCGAATCTTTTGTGAGCACACAATGTCGTACATATCTTCAAAGCTTGGATCGGATGGAACCATATCGTGATATGGTAAGGCGTAATCTTCGGATGCGGTGCTCTTGGTACCGGGAATTGTGGTCACACAACGACGAGCCATTTCCCAAAATACCAAACCAACCGAGTAAATGTCCGCGTATTTGAACGAATCGAATTGCGTTGGATTCAATGATTCGTCCAGCACTTCTGGTGCCATATATCGGCGTGTTCCGACACGAGTATTCGGTGCAATGTGGATTTCATTCAATTCACTGTTGTACTTGACAGCCAAACCAAAGTCAGCAATGGCACACTGTCCGTTGCGTTTCACTAGAATATTTCGGCTCTTGATATCGCGATGCGCAATGGCTGGTTTGCCTGGTTTGCTGAAGATTTCCATGTGCAAATGCGCCAATCCGGCAGTGAGTGAATGGGCCAACTCTTGCAACTGACGTGGGCTAATCACGTGCATCTGGAGATAATCGTGTAGGCTACCATTTTCATGGTAATCGGTGATCAAGAACATTCGCGTGTAGCTTCCGGTTCCGCTGATATCGGCAGCAATGAAACCCAAGATGTTTTCGTGACGCATCAATACGGTTTGGTAGATTTCTGTTTCACGGAACCATGACGCCTCTTCAGTGGTGAAGAAAACTTTGACAGCAACACGTTCTTCACGCCATTTGGCCAACCAAACTTCACCGTAACGTCCACGTCCGACTGACTTTTCCAGTTGAATTTGCTTGGCGA
>NW_022602184.1:0-5192 GCF_009176505.1 Sitodiplosis mosellana | reverse complement strand
TTTGTGTTTTATTTTTTCCAGTAACTTTTCATCTCAAATGTAATATATCAATGGGAAGTACATGAAAAATGAATAACATTGGCAATTTTGAACATCAAAATTGGCCGGCCAATAGGCGGCTTATGGCCCTCGGTAAAAACGGCCAAAAATTCAACTTTTTCTCCAGCCGTTCGATTTGAAAAGTTTAAATGCAGTTTCGTACGCCTATAACTTGGTTGAATTGTAACCGATTTCTATGTTTTATACTATTAAAATTATCTTCATTAAATGGGCTTTCCAACGACATATGACATTTCGCGATCAAACGCTTGGTTTAATTTTTCGAAAAAAATCGGCCATTTTTCCAACGGCCATAACTTGGCCAAATTGAAACCAATCAGAAAGTTTTCAGCGTTTAAAAGTATCTGCTCCTGAAGGCCTTCGAAACTGCATTTAAACTTTTTAAATCGAACGGCTGGGGAAAAAGTTGAATTTTTGGCCGTTTTTACCGAGGGCCATAAGCCGCCTATTGGCCGGCCAATTTTGATGTTCAAAATTGCCAATGTTATTCATTTTTCATGTACTTCCCATTGATATATTACATTTGAGATGAAAAGTTACTGGAAAAAATAAAACACAAATTTATAGGCGTACGCTCAATTTTGTCCATGACTGTAAGTATAGTTTGTAAATGTCCGAACGAGATGAACAGAGATTCACTTATTACTGTTGTGTGTTGCTAGTCTCTTTACGCATGCACGCACAGACGAACTCTCTATGACAGTGAAAGAATACACACAACTGATCAGAGATGTGTAAAGCCAAATAATCCAACAAACTGAATTGAGACTTGAAAACTTCTAGCATATTGAAACAACCGACATTTTCATTCTCATCCAAATCTGGCAATATAGCCAACAATGCTATATTGGTGTGATCAGCGTTCTTTGTTTGCTTACGATCTTGCTCAAGGAATTATTTAGAGGAAAATACAAGTGGATTTTGGATAAACAAAATGCACCCCGGGCTCTCGTTTGCTTCGATAAATGCAAATCAATCAAATAATCCACGCTGCGGCGCAAATTCGTAAAAAATTCCTACTCATCCATATTGGTATAAACTCCCGAACAATTTACGAAAGAATTCTATTACTCCGAGTGGAAAAGCCCAGCCCCCTCTTCATGACAGTGAAGATTTGGTGTTTTTCGATTAACATTTTTGAACATTCTTCAAGGTAAGAATGTGTAGAATGTACAATTGAATTTATTAAATGCTTGAAATTGTGGTCTTATTTAGCCAAGTCGCACTTATTAGATGGCATTTAGAACTTTGATGGAGTAAAAAGAACGTATCTGAGCTTTACGAATTGAATATGTTCCACTAAAGTCTGCATTTTTAAGTGTTTTTGGATGAACTGATTGTTGCGCACTACGCGCATCAAATATCATCCATTTCATTTTCGAAGTTTGCTTTTAAGTGTTCCAATCAACCAATATTTGTGACATTTACACTAATATTTTCTTTTAAAATTATTCATGTAATTCACGTAAGTTTTCTCTTTCAACTATTTTAATGCCACGAATACATTAAAAAATTGTTGGGAAAAGATTCCCTAGGACAGCGTATGCATTGTATGGATAATGTAATAAACGACTTTCAAAAAATGATAGCAACTCTATCGGTAAAGTTTTTATCGTGACATAATATTGGAGTTTTAGCTGAATTTCCACCGAATTTGTATAACCAAATTCGAGACTTCGTTGCACACTGCATGTTAACTTCACATTACTGAAAGATCAGTTGAAATTTGTTAGAAAGTTTTAACCAATTTTTTTTTATTCCCAAAGTATTTCGTATTATTGTGTATAAATTACATTTTCTGCATATTCGCTCACCGACTTTGTTCACATATATGTATTTGACACGTATGCTACATCAGCTTTAATTCGTTAGCACGTAACGTGCTGAAGTAACAATGTCGCAGCTGAAAAAAAACGATGAAACGCTTGAAATTGTATTTTGGTTCATTAGAGTGGTTTTTTTTTGGCTTTTTTTGAATTTCGCGTCACCAAATATCTTAACCGTTGTAAAATTGCGCAAGAAGAAAATTTCAAACCAGAACTACACTAAAACCTGTGATTGGGACCTGGCGCCCGAGCTATAATTATTCAGATAGCCAAAAATCGCCATTTTTGGCATTTTAAGGTCTTTTTCCTTAACTTTACCGCATGTTTTAGTATATTTTACACCCTGTGGTCAAAGAACATAACATATATAATATAAAAAAACAGTTCTCAATTGATTTTACATCGATTTTTGATCATTTTCAGCGAAAAATGGGTAATTTCAGGCAAAATTTCGACAATTCCGTATGGGAGGTACCCGTAAACCGCTTCTGATTGACTTCAAATTTTCTGAGGTTTCATTTTTCAGAGAAAAAATGAGATTCTGAAAGTTTCACGTTGATTGCATTTGCGCAAGTTTGGGTTTTGTTCCTCAATTGTTTTCGAAAGTTTCTTGTACTTTCTATTTGGTTATACCGCTTCAATGAAGATTCCCACAAAACAAATAAACATATTTACAACGTATAGCACTCAAATTCTTCGTTTGACATCCCTCTATGAGATTGCAGCAAGAAACTGTACTGGTCCAATCGATATAAGTCATTTTGAGCCCACCAAAGTCTCAAAAAGTAGCCAAATTCTCTTATTTTCCACTAAATTTTGTACAAAAAGTACTGTAACTTTGGATAGAGGTATGATATCAACACATGTTATGGCTTTAATAAAAGGTATTGAAGCCCACTTTTATATAAAATCTTGATGCAATGTGCTAAATTTGTAAAAAGTGTTCATTTTTGGAGCTTGAAGTCTCTACCTACGTTTCAAATATATGCAAAATCAATATTCGAGGTATATCCTAATAACTAGATTTGATGGGACCAAACTAATGATGTATTTGGATTTATAGGCTCAAAAAACAATAAAAATTGCTCTTCTCTTGTTGATTTACATGTTATTTTCGCAATTCGTCACTATTATAATGATATGTGTATTTTTAGCTTATGTTGTAGGCCATTCTTCTCAAAAATGAACACTTTTTGCAAATTTAGCACATTGCATCAAGATTTTATATAAAAGTGGGCTTCAATACCTTTTATTAAAGCCATAACATGTGTTGATATCATACCTCTATCCAAAGTTACAGTACTTTTTGTACAAAATTTAGTGGAAAATAAGAGAATTTGGCTACTTTTTGAGACTTTGGTGGGCTCAAAATGACTTATATCGATTGGACCAGTACAGTTTCTTGCTGCAATCTCATAGAGGGATGTCAAACGAAGAATTTGAGTGCTATACGGTGTAAATATGTTTATTTGTTTTGTGGGAATCTTCATTGAAGCGGTATAACCAAATAGAAAGTACAAGAAACTTTCGAAAACAATTGAGGAACAAAACCCAAACTTGCGCAAATGCAATCAACGTGAAACTTTCAGAATCTCATTTTTTCTCTGAAAAATGAAACCTCAGAAAATTTGAAGTCAATCAGAAGCGGTTTACGGGTACCTCCCATACGGAATTGTCGAAATTTTGCCTGAAATTACCCATTTTTCGCTGAAAATGATCAAAAATCGATGTAAAATCAATTGAGAACTGTTTTTTTATATTATATATGTTATGTTCTTTGACCACAGGGTGTAAAATATACTAAAACATGCGGTAAAGTTAAGGAAAAAGACCTTAAAATGCCAAAAATGGCGATTTTTGGCTATCTGAATAATTATAGCTCGGGCGCCAGGTCCCAATCACAGGTTTTAGTGTAGTTCTGGTTCGAAATTTTCTTCTTGCGCAATTTTACAACGGTTAAGATATTTGGTGACGCGAAATTCAAAAAAAGCCAAAAAAAAACCACTCTAATGAACCAAAATACAATTTCAAGCGTTTCATCGTTTTTTTTTCAGCTGCGACATTGTTACTTCAGCACGTTACGTGCTAACGAATTAAAGCTGATGTAGCATACGTGTCAAATACATATATGTGAACAAAGTCGGTGAGCGAATATGCAGAAAATTTAATTTATACACAATAATACGAAATACTTTGGGAATAAAAAAAAATTGGTTAAAACTTTCTAACAAATTTCAACTGATCTTTCAGTAATGTGAAGTTAACATGCAGTGTGCAACGAAGTCTCGAATTTGGTTATACAAATTCGGTGGAAATTCAGCTAAAACTCCAATATTATGTCACGATAAAAACTTTACCGATAGAGTTGCTATCATTTTTTGAAAGTCGTTTATTACATTATCCATACAATGCATACGCTGTCCTAGGGAATCTTTTCCCAACAATTTTTTAATGTATTCGTGGCATTAAAATAGTTGAAAGAGAAAACTTACGTGAATTACATGAATAATTTTAAAAGAAAATATTAGTGTAAATGTCACAAATATTGGTTGATTGGAACACTTAAAAGCAAACTTCGAAAATGAAATGGATGATATTTGATGCGCGTAGTGCGCAACAATCAGTTCATCCAAAAACACTTAAAAATGCAGACTTTAGTGGAACATATTCAATTCGTAAAGCTCAGATACGTTCTTTTTACTCCATCAAAGTTCTAAATGCCATCTAATAAGTGCGACTTGGCTAAATAAGACCACAATTTCAAGCATTTAATAAATTCAATTGTACATTCTACACATTCTTACCTTGAAGAATGTTCAAAAATGTTAATCGAAAAACACCAAATCTTCACTGTCATGAAGAGGGGGCTGGGCTTTTCCACTCGGAGTAATAGAATTCTTTCGTAAATTGTTCGGGAGTTTATACCAATATGGATGAGTAGGAATTTTTTACGAATTTGCGCCGCAGCGTGGATTATTTGATTGATTTGCATTTATCGAAGCAAACGAGAGCCCGGGGTGCATTTTGTTTATCCAAAATCCACTTGTATTTTCCTCTAAATAATTCCTTGAGCAAGATCGTAAGCAAACAAAGAACGCTGATCACACCAATATAGCATTGTTGGCTATATTGCCAGATTTGGATGAGAATGAAAATGTCGGTTGTTTCAATATGCTAGAAGTTTTCAAGTCTCAATTCAGTTTGTTGGATTATTTGGCTTTACACATCTCTGATCAGTTGTGTGTATTCTTTCACTGTCATAGAGAGTTCGTCTGTGCGTGCATGCGTAAAGAGACTAGCAACACA